>NW_015386749.1:371787-416971 GCF_001527695.2 Protobothrops mucrosquamatus
CGGGGGATTTTGGGGGCCTCTAGATGCTCCCATGTAACACCTCTCCTGCGCGAGCTGCACTGGCTGCCGGTGGCCTTCCGGGTGCGCTTCAAGGTGTTAGTAACAACTTTTAAAGCGCTCCATGGCAATGGACCTAGGTATTTGCAAGACCGCCTCCTACCAAACACCTCCCTTCGACCAGTCCGTTCCCACAGAGAGGGCCTCCTTAGAGTGCTGTCGGCCAGACAGTGCCGGCTGGCGACCCCCAGGGGGAGAGCCTTCTCTGTGGCAGCTCCTGCCCTCTGGAATGACCTACCCCCCGACCTACGTACAGTTGCGGACCTGCGCCTTTTTTGCCGAGCCCTGAAGGCCCATCTATTCCGTGCGGCCGGCCTGGCGTAGTTTGATTATGTTTCAGTGGGGGTTTTTGTATGGGTGTGTTTTTAGAACAGGCCTGTTATTTAATTCAATTTTAGAACAGAAACTATTTATTTATTATCGTGGTTTTTAGTATCGCCTGTTCACCACCCTGAGTCCCGTAAGGGAGATAGGGCGGTATATAAATTTAATATATTAAAAAATAATAATAAATAAATAAAAAACATACTTCCTTATCTAGCCTCTAAGAGTTCTGCTTGCAGGGATAGGAATGTCAACAAACCAATGAATAGCTACTATTTAGAAACATGCTATATGAAATCTGGTTTTGGGACTTAACAGCCCAGCAGAGTTTTTGATATTTCACTAAATACATAATTTTTCCATAGGCATAATAGAGAAGGAAGGGAAGGATTACATTTTATTTTGTCATCTTTCTTTTTATTCCCTCCATAAGCTGGCAACACATATACTCACATATCCTATACACAGTTTGAATAAGGGGCCTTTTGGGAAACCACTGCAGTGTATGCTTTTGACCAAACAATGTTAAATTTAAATGTTTTGCTGCTATAGCCCTCAACTATCTCTTATCCATATAGCATAACTCAAAACACCAGAAAATTGTGATGTTTTGTGAGTAATGCTATGCATCATTTCATTTGTTTGTTTTTAACATAGCATGATGTGTGAGCCCATTCATTATGACTTAGTTTTATGTGCAAACTAGTCTCTTATAATTTATTGGGTAAAAATACCAGTAGATTATTTTTCTAAGGATGTGTGTCAAGTGAATAACACATATTAACATTAATATACATTAACATGTATGTTAATTTAAGCTTGTATGTCAGTTTCCAATGTTATATTTATAGGTTAGGTATTTTTAACCATTTTACAGCTGAACTTATTTCACAATGAGAAGTACATTGAAGGTAAAGTAGTCTTAGCAATAAATCATTGTTTAGTAACAAACTGATACACATAGTTTGCAGTAGGAATATTTTTTTCTCCTGAATATTGTTGTAGTTGTAGTTTAAAGCTTTCTAGTTATTTTGCATAACTTGAAAACCCTATTTTCTGAACTGACATTGGACTTTCCATTTTCCTTTCAGGCTTTACAAAGTGCAAAAAAACCAAAAGAGTTCTAACCAAATGTTTCCCATGCACTTTCATAGCTTTAATGATTCATAGTAATCTTGGATCATTGAAAGCAAATATAGTAAGGGGATAAAACTTATTTATTGAAATATATTTTGAGAACAGTGCAAGATTTTACTGTGTTTGAATTGGCCTTATAAAGCAAGTTAAGTGATATTGGATTTAAATAAACTAATGGTTATAATCCCTTAGCCGACATTAATTGACACATAAAGGTTGCCAGGTTGAAGAAGAGTGACTGGAGCAAGGTCTAAACTAGTCGAGAACCTCTGTAAGCCCCCTATAAATTACTTTCCAGGTTACTCCAAGCTGAATTATTTTTATTTCAGACTATTGAATTACTGTGCCTCACCTTAAATTTAAAGAAATTATACCTGAGCAATACAAGCAGTTCTAAAGACACAATAAGCAACCTATATCAAAGAGCTTAGCCTTCTTTCATGAATCACACAGCAGAGGCAAATATCTTCCAAATGCTGAAAAAGTTGAGGAGAAGGAGGAGCAACTCTGTCCACACTTTGTGCATCTATCTGTATTAATACAGCAGCCAAACCTTGTCATTAGGGCCTATTTGATATGCCATGAATTAAAATAATTATAAAGCTATTGTGATTTGATTTTTTTGTAGTTCTCACCTGAATATATGGCTATGCAATATCTTCCATGTTTCTACTAGCTTTGAATTCTGAATTTCCTAAGATTTTGGACATGGAATAATCAAAATAGGGTAAAACATTTAGATATTATTTAACTATAGTTAGCCTGCTTATCCATCTCATCTCCCTTTAAGAGCCAACAAGTGCACAGGTATAATAAGCAGTTAGATTACAGTGATGGAGAGCCCATCATCAAACACTGAGAGAAAATTCATACTGTATTGTTATGTTTTGAAAGCAGTGGAGAAACTTCTAAGCTTTCTGTATTTTCAAAGACTTTGGGTATTTTGAAAAATCTTTTGATCTGTGAACAACCCTTCATGTATAACAGAACTGTCAACCGTATCATAGCCTAAAGATAACTTTCAGCTAGTGATATGAAGACCTATGCTGTACCTGTTCACTGTTACATACACAGATGGTTTGATTTTGAGCTGTAAGAAGCAGAAGCACTGTTATTTGAAGGCAAAAGTAAAGGGCATCTCAGAAATGGAAACCAATGACAATATTTGACCTTTTTTTCCTGAAGTAAAAATCAATTATTTTTTTTTTAAAAAATGCTGTCATGCAGAGCTACAATGCCTATATTATTTTTTTCTGCAAATTTAATGCTGAGTAGATGCATAAGAAACAAAACACTGTGATTAGAATGGAGCACAAACTACATACAGTGTCTTATTTGCAGAATAATGAAATTTAAAAATGGCTGTGATGGCCAATATTGCTGAAGCTGTAGATTCATGTTAATATTTTTTTCTCTGCAAATACATACAGGTTCAGATATTGATTATATCTTTGATGGCATTTTAAAAACAGAATTTTTTTCTTGCTACTCAACCTTTAAGAATATCAGAGATGGGGGAGCTCCTATTGTCTCCTTGAAGCTTTGCCTTTTCCGTAGTCTGTTTCACAATCAGGTTTATCAGTACTTGATATCATCAATTTTATAATCCTTTTATATAATCCCTTTCAATTCATTGTGCTAGTTAAAAACTCCCCCTTAATTTTCCTTGCTTACAGAAAGAAGATGCACCTTTCCCTAATAGCATGCCATTACATATTTTATTCCATGGCTTGTAGAATCTATGATTGCTCAAAAAGCATTTGGGAAATGGATTTTTGGGGAAAAAGTAGGATAATCTGAGCCATCCATCATATGCACCATGACTGATACTGTCATCATACTGGTGGAATATCAAATTTATGATATCTTTGGTTTCAGCTGCCACAGGTGTGAACAGAAATATAAACTATATAATATATAATAATTATATAATATAGTTATATATAAAATAGATAATATAGAATAACTATATAATAGTTTGTTATTACACATTTATGTCATTTGTAATATCCATGTCTATATCACACTTCTACAAATAGAAGGACCTATACAAAAGTTACTAAAATGGATATGTCTTTTGAGGGGGTTTTAAATCACAGATTGCAAAGTGGGTGGTATGAAAAAGCTGGTATGTGAATTGAAACAGATTTGTTACCTGCTGCATGGAAAAGACGTTAACTAGGTTTCAAGCCCAATTTGGTCACTAATGTTGCTTGACAGGGATTGCCTGACAATGTAAGATTATTTAATATTTGCTAAAGGGAAGTCATGAAAAATGATTCAGAAGGTTTTTTGAAGATGTGAGACATACTGACAAATCTGTAATGTGTGTAACAGGCAAAAAATTTATTGCATGTCATGTAAAATAAGAAAGCCTTGATAGGAAGAAGACAGTAGAATGTATAGAATAGTGTTGTTAGGATGTAACTACTTGCCTATTATTTACCATGATTTCACTGAAGGATTTTCATATACATACTGTATATGAATGCATACACATACATACACACACACATACAATGACAGTTTGAAGAAGCTGCTAAAAAAACCCATAAAGAACCATACTGATGAATATTCAGTGATGAACCAGCAGTTTAGAAATTAAATATTGTGACTGAATGCTTTTTCTGGTCTTTCCTTCCACAACATATTTATTGCTGAATGAGCACCAAAGTTGGGATAAGATTTGCTTTTCAATGATTCTGGCAGCTAAGCATAGCAGAATTTCAGTAATGCTAGAAAGAAATGAAATAATTGCACTTATATTGATTGTACTGTTACACGTGGAGTAGGTCCCATTGGATTCAATGAGTTATTTTTGAATAGACACAGCATGATGAGATCACACTAATAAACTGTGATATATATTTTCCTACAATTACAATTCAATGATTTCTTAAAAGGGACAGAAGGGAGTGTTAAAATACTTTCATTTTTATTTTATTTAGTCATTTTATATATTTCTTCAATCTAAAAAGACTGCTAACTGTTAAGTTAAGAACAACAACAATACCACCAAAGCAAAATCCTAACAGGATCAATCCAATTATCCCTAATTATCACAATAATCAAAACATTAAAATATTGAACTGTGTTGAAAAATCATAATTAATTAGCCTCTAAATGCCTTCCACAACAGTTTTAACTAATTTTCAGATGGAAATGAAAATTGGAAAATTATATATGCCTCACCGAGGAGGCTGTTTCAAAGGAGTGGAGTGGAGCACCCTATTCCATATATTTACTATTGCACTTTGTGGCATTTGAGAATCCTCATGAGGCATTCTCTGTTCACTTTGACTGAATGGGCAGAATTTATTTGGGAAAGGTGTTCTGGTGGACGCCCAGGCCCAGGCCCATATTATTGCCATAATATTATATGCCATAATATTATATGGCAATAATGGCAGTGAAAGTACCCTGTACAGTAAATACAAAACTATTGGACTTTGTACCAACAGAAGTTTCTGGGTGGGTCTGTGGGGCAAAACTGATCCAGGTGAGAGATGAGTTTGGCACATCTTCTTCTAGGTAAAATAATAACTTGCGTTCCAGTCAAGCTGGGCAAGGCTCTTCTGCCCATAGTGTCTACCGACACTTCTGAAAGGACCCATGAGTCCAAATTGCAACATGTTCTCCAGTTCACCTTCCCTACTTTAGGGTTCAAGATGTGTAAAACCAAGCTACATGGATCTTAGGATTAGCTCGCCTTCAGGTCTCCATATTGCACACCAAGTCAGCTTCTTGTCCACAGTTTTGTGGTGGATGGTGCTAGATTTATTGAAAATGTATTTGGTGGCATACTGGACTTAAGAGTTTATGTTTTTTCAAACTCTCTATCCTTGGAATGGCTATCTTCTCCTGTCATATATCTTTCTGTCCACAGCTAATATTATCTTACCTTCTATCTTTGTCCCCTTAGCAAATTGCAAATCAGCTCCCCTTTCACAGGAAATGAAACACCAAACAATTACGCAAAGTGAATTCCACTTCATACTTCCACGTGGCAGCTATTCTCAGTTGCAAAACTCCAATCCACTTCTAACTTCTTCAACAGCTTGTTAGAACAGCTGCTTCCTTGCATAGGACCTGCAGTTCTCAGCCCCAAACCTTTCTTTCTTTCTTGTGGGGCAACTTCATTCTATGTTCCCCCAACAAGCTACAGCCTCTTCAGATCTTGCCTGCCTTCTGAGGTACAGCTCTTTAGTTCTTCCAACTCTCTACCCCGAGCTCAGCTTTCTTCACTAATTGCCTTTTTAGTTGTTTCAACATTTCAATGGTTCACTTTAATAGACACTAAGATAATTGTAGCACCACTTGGTAAAACAACGAACACCTATTTGCTACACTTGTAGAGTAAAACTTAGAAGGTACAATAATAAGGCTGAAAGAGATGTTAGAGGTCTTCTTGTCCAACTCCTTGCTCAAGGCAGGACGCCTTACCCCATCCTGGTCAAATGATTGTCCAGTCTATTTTTGAAAACCTCCAGGGAGCACCCACGACTCTAGAAGGCAAGCTATTCCAATGATTAATTGTTCTCTACTTCTAGGTTGGCTCTCTCTTTAACAAGCTTCCACTCATAACTTCTTATCCTCTGGTACTTTGGAATGTAAATCAATCCCCTCTTCTCTTTGGCAGCCCTCAAGTACTGGAGACAATTATCATGTTCCCCTAACCCTTCTCTTTGAACAGCTAGAGTGATGAAACAAACACACCTTAGCCACTTTGTTGCCATCTTGTTATCAATCAGGTTTTCCTGCAATATTTATTGTGTATCCAGTAAATCAGTGGTTCTCAACCTTTTTAATGCCGCGACCCCCAACCGGTCGTAAGTCGAGGACTAAACCGGTCGTAAGTCAAGGACTAAACCGGTCGTAAGTTGAGGACTACCCAACCGGTCGTAAGTCGAGGACTTTCCCTTCCCGGGAGCGCCGCGCATGTGTGGTTCCGCCCCCTGTGCCAGCTGAGGCGTAGCTGGCAAGCGGCAGAGATGGAGCAGGCAGACCACCAGCTGGCCCAGCCCAAGGGAGGTAAGGCAACCGCCGGAAAAGGGGAAAAAAATGGTGGACAAAAAAATGGTGGACAGCCTTGCTTGGCGACCCCATGAAATGGTCAATCGACCCCAAATGGGGTCGCGACCCATAGGTTGAGAACCGCTGCAGTAAACAAAAGAACAGTAAAATGTGAATGAACTTATAGTTCTAGCCATGCAATCAGTCAAAGGCATGCTGTATGTGGTCAGGGAGATGCATATTCTGTGAACAGCCTGTACTTTCATTTCTTCAGGGTCTCTAACCTCTTTTCTATAAATCTGTGCTTGAAGGTGAGGAGAAATGTTGGGTCCTTTCTGTCATGTGTGCAAATATTTCTTCTGTTTTTCCTCCCAAAGGCAGAATTGTACTGTTGTAATTGAAAGCAGAGGTCTATGTGAACATTATTGTACAAAGGAAAGGGTTAGGACAGTTCTGAATTTTTAAAATTTCTTGCAAGATCTCTGTTAAAACTCTTCTTAACCCAGCTGGAAAAGTTTTTTTTTTAAAAAAAACCAAAACACCAGTACTTTAAAGTTTTACGGAGGAAAAAAGTCCTTTGCATTTCATCTGTGGTTCCATTTCATATTGGTTTTGCAATTGGGTTGAAAAGATCAGGATTCAGTTTCTTTGTAACAGAGGAATATACTTTTGTGACCTCCTTTCTTGAAAAAAAATGTAATAGGGTGAAGACGCCCTCTGGTGGAGAGAAAAAGGCATTTCTATTGATGTAACATGTGATCTATGTCCAGTTGCCCTATAAAACCGACTTGCTTGTATTCAAAATTAGTATTTGTTAAATAAGTAACAGTTTTCTGAGAGCAAAATCTTGATCCAATCAAAATAATTCAGATAGATATAATATGAACTACATTAAGAATATTTTGTAGTGTTTAATCCATAAATAGGAAATCAAGATAGAATTAAATAGTTATTCTCTGCTTCTTCTTCTCTAGAATTACATAGTTTCTATTAAAGGGCCCCAGAGTGCAGCTATGTATATATTCTATGTAAGGCAGGCAGTGCCTTACATAGGCCCCAATGACCATCATATTACTAGATTCATACTATATCTGTACTATAAAAATAAATACTTGGATGTTTGCTGATTTTTAAGACAAGGAACTCCATTTACTTTTCTCCCCAAGATTTCTCTTGCTCTCCAGAATTTCACTTGAAATCAGTAGGATAATGATCATGAAAAGTATAAATTATTCTGTTCTTCAATGCATATCCATAGTCCAACATTCCACTCATAGATTGAGGTTTCAGGTGGCTTAAAAGGGCTGCTAATTATTTTTTTCTTCAGATAAGATGTTAGTGGTAGAGAATAATAAGTAAAAACATTTTATATCTATTGTCCTATATCAGTAACAGGACAGTCTAATTAATATTGAATTAATTATACAAAAAGGTTTTATCTCAAGTCTGTGTTAAGAGGAGAAGAGTACAAAATAAAAAGAAATCTAATATATTCTCCTTTTCTTCCTCCTCCATCCTTATCATATCCATATTGGTATCCAGAGAGTCTACTTTCATTATAGGAGCTACTAATTTCTCTCCCGGTTTCTCTAGGGGGTATCCTAATATAAAGAAATTGCTTTGAAGAATAGAATTTGTAGGATTGTGCATCTATTTTTAGGTATAATTGGGAGAATGGAGTGAATTGGTGATCTCTGTGCACATCTGTGTACAATTGCACGGGGGGGGGGGTGTGTCATTTTAATTCGGTCCATGTTTACTGAAGAAAAATACATTATACCACTGTATTTATTGATAGTGGTGGTTTCACATTTTAGTTGCAAAATATCTTGCATGAATGATATGTGTGGAAAATGAAAGATCTACTCATTTAAATATACACAATGACCAGGAGCTGAAATCTAATATCCATTAAGTGAAATGACAGCCACAATTCATCTGTAATGTCAGCTGCACAGAGCTAGCAAGAAAATCCTGAACTAAACTGATAAAGATATGATTGTGCTACTATAATGGTTAGTCAGTGTTGCTCCAATATATGAAGAGACAATATTAGGTCAATGTTGATAGGAATAAAAACATATCTTATGAATGATATTAGGCTAAGCAATTATTACCTTCACTATATTATTCTGGATAAATTATACTTATCTCACAAACCACAGCTGAGTTCACATGGCATACAGTAATGCTTTGGATAATGTGTAAACATAGCCAATATGTGGTGGAAAATAAAAATACTTTCTAGTATTAAAAAAAATAATTTGACCTACTTCAGACATCATGCTAGTGAAGCTTCCTTAGCTATGATTTCTTGAATAAATCATGATTGTCTGAGTTCACACAATGTTTGCCACAAATCATGTTTCATTAATTACAGTGCCTAGCTTCATAAAGCATGTTAACTCATAGGCAGACAAACCACATTGTGGTTTAATGTGATATACGAACTCAGTCTATGAATGTGCAATCAGCATAGTTTATTGAGCTGTGCATATTGTATGCTAACTGAAATTTGGCCAAACACATTAGTAACACTTTCTGAACTGTGAAATAGCTTTCCTGCTTGTTCTATTCACCATTGACCTATTGTACAATGGTACAATGGAAACTGTACATTCATGGTTCCCTGTCCTTATCTGCCTTAAGGATGAGAATACTTGACTACGAATCTTTATGTACATTTAAACATTGTCCATTGAATTATATGTTGACGTGAGAGCTAATTTCAATATAAAGCGATGTCGCTATGATTTCTGCATACTTCACATTATGCCAATTGCAATGAAAGAATGATTTCTGCAAAAATATTATTTCATTAGAAACTGAATAGTCTCTGATTTCTAATAAAGCTTGTGAGGTTTTTCTTTAAGGGATAAATGTATTTATGGCTATTTAACATATAAAATAGACAAGAATATCTATTTAAGGTCCAAAACTTTTAATGTCCATTCAGAAGTATTTTAAAGCTATATCTGGGCATTTTCATAAATAGAATTTTTATCTCATTTATGAGAGGAACTCTACCATTTTCTGACAAACACATTTGTAGCATATATTCTCTTTTTCTTCTTTCTGTTGTGCTTTTAGGTTATCATGGTCTTTACTGTGAGGAGGAATATAATGAGTGTCTTTCAGCCCCTTGTCAGAACGGAGCTACCTGCCGAGACCTTGTCAATAGCTATGACTGTGTGTGTCTGCCTGAGTATGAAGGTGAGCAATATTATATTTTAGTAGAAACAGATTTATAGATTACTGCAAATCCGCCTAATAAATATATGTGCATAATTTAAATTTCACCATTCGCCAGATAAATCTTTTTGTGGACATTTCAGACTCTAGTACTAAACAGAGTTGAATAGAATAGCATTTTCCCCTTAGACCCTTATACTAGTGGCCTAAATTAACAATGGTAAATTGATAATTGCCTCGACTTTGGAACACAATTAATGAAATTTTCTGATTAGGACAAAGATTGCTCTTTGACCTAAAAAGAAAATTATTTGAAATGGAGAGTAGCAATTGAATGTGCAAATAGAAGCAGTTTGTCATTAAGTTTGTCATTATGGTTTTTAAAAATGAATAGATGAATGTGTATACATCTAATTGAGCAGTCTATGTGCATATATTATGTTTGCCACAAAAAATAAAGGAAAAAACAAAGACTTTTGAATGCTGATCAAAAAGAGCAAGGAAATACTAAATAATTTTTTATCTATTATTCTCAGGAAAACACTGTGAATTATACAAAGATCCTTGTGTAAACATCAGCTGTCAGAATGGTGGGACTTGTGACAGTGAAGGGCTAAATGCTACCTGTATCTGTGCACCTGGATTTACAGGTACATTTTTTGAAAATTGCACAATATGCAGAGATAATTATAAAAATGCAGGAGTAAAGTAAATGTAAAATATATTAATTTGCACCTGCACTATTTATTATTCCAACAAATTGGTAGGCAGTTTAGATAACTACTTTATTCTGAACTAAAAGAAACATAGCAATAACCATATTCATGATGTTTTTATTCATATGGTAGAAAGTATATGAAAGTGAGAAGATCTTCCATAAAGGGAACTCAATTAAGGATGCCATTTACAACTGTATCCTTCTATTTATTTATGCTAACTGATTCTTTAATTTCTTTCTGATTGATTGGCATATTTACTGCTTCACAATTCTGGGTTGATTCAGATTTGGGTAAGGTTTTTTTGTATAAGGGGAAAGGATAGTACTTTGGCACATGTTTCAAAGTACAGGTAGTCCTCAACTTACAAGCATTTGTTTAGTGACTGCTCAAAGTTACAGTGTCACTGAAGAAAGTGACTTACAACTTAACATCAGAAATTCTGGCCCCAGTTTCAGTCGTAAGTTGAGGACTACCTGTATCAAAAATATAAGGAATCCAACCACAAGATTTCTACTGCCACGTCTGTTTTGGTCCTTTAAAACATCATCCTTGAAACTCGAGTTTTACAGAGAAACTTACTAAACCTAACAAGTCCTGTGGTGACTAGACGTTATAGGAAATGCAACCAATACAGCTGAACAACACCATTCTGGGAAAAATGTTTCAGAAATTAATTTCCTACTTCAGAATTCTTTAGAGCAAATTCTGTTGAAACAGACATTTTCAAAAGAAACTTTGTTCTGATTACAGTAATCTTAATTCATTCCAGCTTTTTTCTAGAAGTTTGATTGCTTTGCTATGCATATTTTTGGATTTCTTGTCATTGTTATTGTTTTAATCTCCTATGCAACTCTGGAGATACGGTATCTTGGACTGTTGTTTTAGAAGCCAATAATATGAAATGAAGGTGATAGCTGACAAAAAGAAGAATACAGGTGAAATTGCTTCCAACAAGAAATAGATATACAAACTGAAATGATATAGAAAGATAGAGATATAGAAGGAGATCATGTATACTATTTTACTTCTACAGTTGCAATAGAAAACTGTCTTTCTTACCTGTTTTAAGGTGAAGAATGTGACATCAACATAAATGACTGTGAGAGTAACCCTTGTCGCCATGGAGGACTGTGCATAGACCAATCTAATGGATATAGTTGCCATTGTCCACGTGGATGGGTTGGTGCAAACTGTGAAATACGTAAGTGTATTTATTACTACTCATAGTACATTGAACCACAGAAATATTGTTTTTATGCAACATATTTATTTTAGTATTTAATCAAATAGAGTTAGCAGAAGTCATAATAATGTCATAGCAAGAAACTCTGCACAGTATGTCTTCCATAATACTATAACTAGTTCTTTACAGACTTCATGTCTGAATGTAGTTGAAATTCCTGAAGATTTGAAAAAGGCTTTCCTACAAAATTATAGTTCCAGACATTTAATGCAGTTTTAAAAAAAATAATAGTAAGTAGCAAATACTTATAAGAAAGCATGTGTGGATCATGACAATGTTGGAATAGTCTGTCTAATCTAATCTATGTTAAGCTTCCAGGAACCACTGCTAGAAATATCCTGGGAATGCATATTTTATTGTCTGCCCAGCTGAGATTGGCTTTTTATTCCATGCATATGGAAAAACTATAAAGTGATACCCTTTTAGAGTTGTGTCTGCTTTTATGGATTGCTTTTTAATTTTATTTATTCATAGGATATTATAAATGGGAGATGTAGTGTTGGTATATAAACTATAGGTAGTTTGCAAGTGACTTCAATTAAACGAGTTCATCAATTAACAATTAAAGCAAAATTGTCCTGTAAATTGCTTAGACATTTTAATATGTGTTGAAAAGCACCCACTCCTGCTGAGATTTAAAAGAACCACATAACTTTTTATGAGATGATATTAAACTAAAAAATGGAATCTTTTCCAGTTTTTTGCTTATGATTTATACAAAGAAACTAATCCACTTGAAATTTTCATCATACAATTATGGCACATATTTTCAGATCTATATACTATTAAAATTCTAATACCTGTTTGTTTGTAACCTTCAATTGGGTAAAATTGGGTATGGGGCATGCGTCCTGACATTCTGCAAGTTAGCCTCCACAGATCATGTATGGTGCATTTGGACATTCTCTTATGCATGTCTCCTTTACAACAATGCTTTCTACCATTTTGGAGTGATGTCTAGTTTTCAAGAGAAGGAGAACATAAAAGTTAATGTAAATAAAAAGAGATAAGAATTGTGCTGTTGGCTATAGATTTTATAATGAATACCTGAATGTTCAGATGAACTGAATATTTCAGTTCCCATTTTACCCTGTTGATAAATAGAACAAATGAATTAAGTCCTAGAGATAGAGTACCTCATCCTCAATCCATATTTGCTAATGGGTATGGTATGGCTTGGGGAAATAACTCTCTTGTTCATAAAATTCATTCTTCCAAGCTGCTGTGTTCTAAGAAATGACATGCAGTAGTCGTTCATCTTCACATAATCAATTCTGTGACTTTTCACTGCATTATTTATTTTTGAGTATGTTTGAACCAAAGAATAAACCAATATTCTACATACAATTTTCCTAACTCACCTAGATTTAACAGGTAAAAGGCCATTAATTCCTCCATAGTGTGATTAATATGGGAAGGCTCAGAAAAATTATATTTGTAGTGGTGTAGTATTTATATTAGGTTTTGTTAGCATCTGGGGCATAGTTAAGGTTGTTGTTTTTTTCATTTCTAATGTGTGTTTTGTTATGAGCCTGGAAACTATCCAAGGGTGAATGACAATTTATTTCAGTGATAGACAATAGGCTGACTGACAGCTGGATTTAATATCCTGAGTCATAAAATAATCCTTGAAAAATGCATTCTATGCAGTGCTTCAGTATAATGTATTGTAATGACAATATTATGCAAGTTGTAAGAAAGGGATAGATTGCTGGGACCATATGCCTTTATTGCCTATTGAAGCTGATCTTCTCTGATAGCAAGCAGTTCAAAACCTTAGTTTAATCCAATATTTAAAAAACTTCACAAGTTTAATATAGATAACAAATAACGGTGAGATGTAGACCAAAAGGGAACATTACTTTATTTGAGCTACTCTTCCACCTATAAGATTCATTCCTGGCAGATAAGAAAGAACAAGAAATGCAAATACAGTATTAATTGGAAAGTAGTCTGAATGGATATCAAATCCAATAATTGTCTTGGGGCAAAGGTCACTTTTAGACTTATGTGGACAAACCATACACTTAAATGTGTGCAGTAGAAGAAGTGGTCTAGAAGCTGTTTCAGTGATACTGAAATCATGATGTGAGAAATTGTCCACTTTATTTAGGAATAACCAAGTAAATGTAGACAACGGCGGTGTTTCAGTGGCAGAGGAGGCAAAAGAATATGCAGTTTGTAATACAAATAGTCCTTGACTTTAGCAAACATTCAGAGTTATAATGGCACTGAAAATATGACTTACAACCAGTTCTGTAATGGGTAATGTAGCATCCCCCACGGACAGGTGTTCCTAGTTCAGGCACTTGGCAACCAGTATGTATTTACAATGGTTGCAGCATCCCAGGATCATGAAATCTCCATTTGCGACATTCTTAGCCAGTTTCCAACAAGCAAAGTCAATGGAGGAAGCTGGATTCACTTAATGACTGCGATTCACTTAACAACTGCAGTGATTTGCTTGTGGCAAAAGAGGTCATAAAATTGGGTGTGATTCACTTAGCAATTGCTTAGCTATTCTGATTCCAATTGTGGTCCTAAGTCAAGGACTGCCTGTAGTTCTTGCTAGCTTTGTAGACCTGTATGCAGATTAGAATGCCTTCAAAAGAAGGAGCAGAGAGTAAAGTGGAATGTGCTTTTTGTGCCACAAGGAAGTGGAAGTGCTATTATGAATTAATACCATAATTGTTCCTTTTCACTCTTCTAGATCTACAGTGGAAATCAGGGCATGTGGCTGAGAGTCTGACAAATATGCCTCGGCATTCTCTGTATATCATTATTGGAGCCCTGTGTGTAGCATTTGTCCTGATGTTGATCATTCTCATTGTCGGGATCTGTCGCATCAGTCGTATCGAATACCAAGGTTCATCTAGGCCGGCCTATGAAGAATTCTACAACTGCAGGAGCATTGACAGTGATTTCAGCAGTGCTATTGCTTCTATCCGACATGCCAGGTATGCTTGGCGGAAACAGAACCCCCTTTTTGACAAAACAGCAAGTTAGGTGGGAAACCAGTTCATGCTGTAAGAAACAGCCTCAATGATAGAGTGCTTCTGCCTACAAACATTTTGAGGGATGAAAAAATAAGTATGTTAGTGAATAAGCCTACACTACTGTCTGTAGTCTGAGTTCTATCTATCTGTCTTTGGCTTATACAAGCTTTTTAATATATAATCTATCTTCTGCAATTTGGGAGCCACATTACATGATACGCAGGTCATTTGTGATTGGTTAATATTATTTTCCTAATGCATACACACTCAGGAACAAAATATTATTTTCCTAATGTATACACATTCAGGCACAAACATATTCATATGGCCAAGCAGTAGTTAAATAAAAAATATAACCATTAAATCACTATAGAGTAACATTTTATTCCTATATATCTTTAATATACAAGCCTAGGTTATAAACCTCAGCCTAATGAAATTAGTCTGTTTCCAGCTTGGTTGACTCTACCTGAGATTACTCACTTTCAAGCTGCTAGGTGGGCAGGATCTGGAGCGAATGACAGGAGCTCATCCCATCACATAGCAGCACTTGAGTCTTGAATACAGGTTTGCTGATTGTCAGTTCTAACCACGTGAGGCCCCACATTTCATTTGCCTAAGGTAGAACTAGAATTTATGGTTGCCTGATGCCTTAACCACAGCAAAACTATACTGTATATATAAAGAAAAATGGTTAGGAGAAGTACAAAATATGTATATATTGGAGGTGGTTTTTATTTTTTTTCAAAGCATGATTTTTAGAATCTCACCCTGCCAGGAAGATAGATGTTTTTATCTGTGTTACTCCACTATGACTTCTGTCTCCAATTACATTTTTTGAATTTTAGATTTGGAAAGAAATCTCGCCCTGCAATGTATGATGCGACTCCTATTGCTTATGAAGATTACAGCCCTGATGACAAGCCTTTGGTTACACTGATTAAAACAAAAGATTTGTAATCTATTTAACAGTCGTTTTGGGGGAGGGGATTATTTTTCAAAAGGATGGGCTACTGAATTAATTCAATATTTTTAAGATGAAGCAAGTGTATGAAAATTAAAATGTTTAGCTGCTCCAGAATTTTCTGTAGATTATTTAAGAACAGGTTTTTCTGCAGCTTTTTGTTTGAAGGGAATATTTTAAACTGAATTTGTGAAATTTATTCTTTCTCTTTTACTGTACTTCAGCATTAGAAACTCTAATCTTAACAGTAGTGTGTTGTTGCTTTTACCAATCTCAGATGAGTACAGGCAGAGTATGATATGTTAAGCAATGAAAATTTCTCCTTAATGTAACAGTGGCAGCATTCTTAGTAGACTTAGGAAAAATGTAAAACTTGATATATTCATTATTGAAAAATGAAGTCCGAAATGTTTGTGTTTGTGAAAAGGAATTTAGTAAAAATTATTATTCTTAAACTGAATGAATTAGCTTTCTCCCTCTTTTGTGCATGGATAATCTTTCTGTATTATGTTCCTGAAACCTGCTAAAATTGGACCTTGAGTTGGTGTTTGTCATTTTTGTAATGGTATTCAAGGTAAGCTTTGTAAAAATAATCTATCATTGAAGTGCCTATTAAGGCAAAAAAGGGGTTGTTCCTGTTGCTTTGAAATTAATTTCAGTTGATTTCATAATGCTGAGGATTAGATCTTTGAATTGGAATTATATTTTCTTTAAAAAGTCCAGTTTTTTTTAATAGTGCGAGTAAACAAAACATATAATTTGAACAGTTTGTCTCTCAAATGTTAACGTAAAGTATTACTTTTGTTTACAATATTATGTAATTCTCATACTGCATCTTAATTTACACATGTGGGATTTTTGTGGCTCTATTTGACTGCTTATCTGTTTCAAGATTTTTGCTCATTTCAAAGAATATTGAATAAATATGACCAATTCAAGTGGCAGCTCATTTTGTTTTACTGTTACGATTAGTGAGTGCCCTTGAATGTAAGCCATATGCCTTATAATTATAATGTAAACCAGTCATGATGTCTTCAGAACCAGTACTATTTTATTTACATATTTTGAACATTTTCATATGTAATATATTTTTGGTTTATATAGTGTGGAATTGGCTCATATTGTTTGTAATATGAGAAACTGCCATTTAGCACAAGTGTGGATTTTGAACACAATATAATCATGTGATAGGGACTGTTTTCCTTCATGTCAAAACAAGACCTCCAGATGCACAGCTTTCATTTTCTGCTATATTTTTCTTCTCTTTCTTTCTACATACATATTTCCTGCTGAATTGTGTTTTTTTCTGTGCTTCAAAATATTTAATGTATAATAATTAAGTATGCCCAAGGTAGTTACATTTTATTAAGGCAGGAAGATCTTTGAGTAGTTGTCATCTATCCATTATTTTTGGGTATCTACGGTAGTCAGGATGAATGGACCAGATGCCCAGAATGTAGTGGTTGCTATAGAGAGCAGTACCTCCTTGGTATGTTTAATTTGATAAGATGAGTTGAAAGCACTTGGAGGGCATTGCATTAGGGATAGAACAGTGGGAAAAGACAAAAGTTTACATCTCATAGGAAGATCAAGAACAGTAGGGAGGGGAAGTAAGGCCAGCAGGAAGGAGAGAGATAGTAATTGAATATAAATAATCAAAGGTTCTCGTCTCTATGTATTGATTAATACAGGGTAATCCATAGGATGTTGTTTCACTAGCATCCTCACCTTATTTCTCAGTTGCAGCTGAAGTGGGACTATAAGTTGAATACAAATATATTGTATTTTTAGTAAAATAATTGCAGAGAGTCATGGTCAGAGACATCTGCTGGAATCCTAAGTAGACAACTGCCAACTGAAGTAGACAGCATGGATCAGATGGAACAGTTTTAGGACATAATTATACAATATATCATTTCTAGAAGCTACATAACAATTCCAAATGTCATTTCTGTATCATTATCACTCTGTTGTGGAGGTGAAGAAAACTGCTACTCAATATGTTCATGGCTGTGATTTGTGTTGCTCGAAAGTCTCAGGCAATGTATATATATGTATATCAATGGCTAGCAGGAAGCATTGGTATACTATATTAGTAAGTAAAATTTAAATTTTCTGAGAATATCAAACCAATTTTCCCATATTTTGGTTTGTGCAATATTTTTGTTTGTTAATTGTTAGATTTTAATATACACCAAATACCATGATTTTAACGGTTTATAATTTACAAATGGTTTATAGAACTGAATACAGGGTTTAGAACATAAATAAATATCTCATGATCCATGTTCAGTAGAGAAGAGATTTTAATTCTTAATTCCTTTCCTTGCAAGGAATCTTTGCTTTTTAATTAAGTATAATTTATAATTTTAAATATAATTTTCATTTATTACTTTATCCCCAAGCCCTCTCCCGTCTTTAAAATACCTCTTAAGTTTTGCTTATCTGAGAACTGTGATCTACAGTATGTTAGTGACAACCTTAAATATAATATACAAATCTGAGAGGGAATTCATTTGCTGCTCTTTCATAATTTTCAGTTCTCATTTAATTCTTTTTCCTAACATAAGGGAACCTTTCTTCATGCTACATTTAGAACATTGATCTTTGCTCGTATGGCTACCTTATTGCTTCATTAACAGGCTTTGGACATTTGCAAAGAGGATAAGCACACGAGACATCCGTCATTGAAAATTTAGAAACATAGAAGCACATACTATCTATTCTACAACTGGTCTAAAAGTATCAGAAGATGTCTTTATATATTCTCTTGTCTGGGGTGGTCAACAACCATATTATCACCTGATAAATACACTTTCTATCCTTTGAATTTCATGCACATCATTAAAATCTTTGCAGAAAATCCAGAACTTCTCTTTAACATTTCTGTTATACCTGGTAAAATGAAGGCTGACTATGGTTTGGTTTGGTTTGGTTTAGCTTAGTTTTTTCTTTTAATTCACTTACATACTGGATCAAATGGGAGAAATATTAAAATGTTATGGGAACACCCACAAGGGATTAAATTTAGCTCCAAAGACTCATTAATGTAAAGCTAACTTTACTCAATTTAGATTCATTTTTGAAAGGGTTCCAAGAAAAAAGCTATAGAGAAAGAAGAAGCAAGCCTCTCTATTCTAGAACTCATAGTTGAGTCCTGACTATTCAAAGCATATCTCTGAAATTTGATTGGTTGCCATGGTTCAACCAAGTCTGACATGAAGAATACGTACACACAAATCAATATTATTTAGAAATATTTTCAAAACTAGCAGTTAAAAATAAGTTCTGACTGATTTGTGGATAGTAAGAATATATAAGGGAGGTAGCTAAAAATGCATAATTGAAAAATTAGTCTTAAAATATACTGGAAAAAGAGATGAGATGGAACAAAGTGATATAAATACAGCAACCATGAATATACAGTATATTGATTTCTTTCTTCAGCTTCCCCAATTTATTCCCTCATCCAAAAGTCTCTAATTTGAGGAAGAACCCGTTAATTCCTTGCAATAAAGGTAGCCTTTGCTTAAAGATCATTCATTCAGCATCCACTCAATGTTATGATGGCATTGAGCAAATGGTACTTAAGCCTGGTGCCTGAAGTTATAGCTGCTGCAGTGTCACTATGGTCATGTGATTAAAATTCAGTTGCCTGGCAGCCCACCCACACTTATGACCACAGGGGTGCTTCAGCTCCTCTCACCCACTTTGCTCCCCCCATCTCTTCCCTTTTGGCCAACCCTCACAGTGGCTCTCCTTGGGGTAAGGGCAATGCTGGGGCCAACATAGAGGTTCTGAAGCCTTCTAAAATCTTGTGAGAAGGATTCTTCCACAATTCTCCAAATCACACGTATGGTTCTTGTTTTCTGAAGGTCTTTCTAAATCATCTCAAGGACACCATATGCAATTTGGGGGAGGCCTTCTTGCTTGGTTTCAGAACATAATTTTATACCTTGCCCCAAGAGGAAGGGTGGCTAAGAAATGCTATTGTTTCTCAGTTCCTTCACCTACTCTTACACTTAGAGTAGGATATGTGAACAATTTTGCAGATTCAACAAGCTTCAGTTAAACACATTAAGGCTTCATGCAATGTGTAAATCTATCCACAGAGAGATTGAGCATAACTCTAAGAAAATGAGTTACCAGATACAGTAAAATCTATTTGCCTGTTGACATTGCCATCTGCGCGCTTCTAATATTCATACCACATGACAGCTTTTCAACTTCCCTTCTGTTATATGTGAGATGCAGCCAACAAGCACTAATCATATAACAGAAGCATTTCTCCCAAAATTGTTTTACTCATATGGTGCAGCATCCTCTATCTTTAGCACCTTTATTTATATATTTTAATATTTGAATGGAAAATATTTAAACTGTACATGCAAAATTAGCTATACCTTGTGGACTCTATGTCATGAAATAAGTAAAGAGCAAGTAAAATGCTTTATTAGAAACTTATAATTTGATTAAAATACAGTTCTAATTGTCAGGAAGACTACAGGTTGACATTCTTTTCAGCTTTCCCAATATGCATTCTAAATTTAATTTATTGATATTAGCAGTAATGAAGAAATTATAAAAGATGAGCAAATATATTTCAGTAGTATAGTATCTTTCTGCTGCACAAGCCCTCACAAAACCTGGATGGTTATAGAAAAAGATTTTTGTGCAATTTATGAATTGCAATGCTTGCCTGTTTTGTTTCCATCATCAAATATATATGCTTAATTTTTGAGCAAAGAACATTATTACATTATTTGGTACCTGCATCTGGATGATGTACACCCAATGGTTTGAAAGGTTCTTATTCTTTTAGTAAGTGCAAAATTTAAACTCTGTAGTGAGTTAGCTGTTACGAGATGCAGATTATCTTTTAGTCAGAAATGCCTTCCAGCTGTGGCAGCCACTTTACTTACCATAAGATTTCATTGGCCACTGAGTTTTAAAAGGTTTTCTTGTAGATGGATTGGTTCAGATAATACATATTGCAATGCTTTAAAGGAAACTTCGTGTAATTTTCTGCTTCAAATTGGTAAAGGTGTCAGCTATTGAAATCTCAATTATTATGAAAAAAATATTTTGCAGTTATGATTGAGTTCAGAGATGTATAGTGCCTACCAGCTAAGGATCTACTTTATTAACAATTAACACTTAATTATATAGTTCTGTTCAAAGTATTTTGGAGCAACAAAATTGCTTTCTCTGGGTGAAATTAGCTCTGGTGATGGAGGCAGCATATCAAATAATCATACAATAATTAAATAATAGTAATTAAACCAATCATTGAATTGGATTCAGTGGGCTTATGTTCAAATAAAAGAGGATAAGATTGTGATCAAATAATTAATATAATCATATTTATGGGAAACAGGATAGCTTGCCACATAGATCTCAGTGAAGCACAGTAGACATTAATGTTTGCCAAATTAGTGGCAAAATATGGCTTTCTGGAAAACAATTTGCATTGTTGCAAGAATTTCTAGAGATGAGTTGAAAGCATCACAAAAGAAAGCAAGAAAACATCTAGGACTAAGGTTTGAGAAGGTGGACTGATGTAGGAAAAGAGTGGAAGGCCATGGGAGAGCTAAGGAGACCTGTGAAACAAACCAAAGCAGAGTAAAAACTGGAAAGGATGCGCATGAATACATATACTCTGCATGAGGAAACAAGAGTGAGTGACATAATGAAGGTTGATGAGAGATGCTGGGAAAAAAATGAATGATTGGCTTGAATGAAACTTGTATGCTGGCAGTATGGAATGAGAGGATTAGAAATATTCCAAACGAAAGATATAATTATGCAGTCACAGGAGTGGCTTGTAATTTGAACTTCATGTGTTTTTAGACTTATCATTTTTGCCCTCTAGGAAATGGCCCCTCTAATCATGGGGACTATGCTGTTTCTAAAAATTCTGTGCCCCAGCCCCCCAAATTAGAGTCCTTTATCACAGCCTTCTTGGAATGATATTATATCTCACAAGAAAGTGAAATTTGGTTATGTGAAGAAAGCAAAAGTTTCCTTCCTAAGGCTTTTATTTACACACACACACACACACACACACACACACACCAAATATACATACACATACACATATACATATAGATATCACACATACATATAGATAGACACATACATACATACACACACACACACACACATTACACATGTGGATATAGGTTTTATCATTGTTAAGGTCTAAAATACGTAAGTCTGATCATATGTAGAGACATCTTGTTGTCTTCAATGGATTTGTTTCCAAGTTTCATAGAATTTTAGCCTTAGTCGCTTTATTTGCATTAATACAATAGCCAGCTTTGAAACTACTGTTCAGAAGATGAAAGAAAAAGTGGTTGAACTCTATGGGGTTCTTGAATACCACAAGCACCTGGTTGAATAGTGCAAATATAAAAATTCTTCTGATACCTAGACAGGTCATTGAGAGGTACCTGGTTGCCATAGTAACCAACCTATAATGAAAGTAGTAAGAGAAGCACCAGGGCTCCGATAATTATCTTCTGAAACCAAAACCAGAAAGCTGTGTTCTAGGAACTTGGTGATATGCACATCTGCTTAGTCTCATACCTCATCTGCGATGTGTTTTCCATACCTGTACAAATTTTCAATTTTAAAGATTCTGCATAGATTTAAATATAGTAATGCGTAGATAGGGAAAATGTATTCATGAGAGATGACTGGGAAATGTTGGTATGAAATTGATCTATAATATGTGACAGATACAGCACCTGCATTGTATTAATGTAAAAAGCTAGTAATGCCAAATAAGCTGGTAGGAAAACCCGAGGAGCCTTTTCTTTTTTTTGACCTTTGCAGCTGAATCTCTTTAGCAGACTGATTGATTTTAAATTCATATCATGATTTGGAAGTCACATAAATAATGGCCGTTACAGTCTGATCTTTTCTCCCATAAGAAATGATAATTTCAGTTAGGTCTTTGGAGAACTAATTTCGAACAGAAATGCAATGAAAATATGTTGTGTGGCATTGGGAGGATTAAGAATCACTCTAGAACAGTGGTTCTCAACCTTTTTAATGCCGCGACCCCCAACCGGTCGTAAGTCGAGGACTAAACCGGTCGTAAGTCGAGGACTAAACCGGTCGTAAGTCGAGGACTAAACCGGTCGTACATTGAGGACTACCCAACCGGTCGTAAGTCGAGGACATTCCCTGCCCGGGAGCGCCGCACATGTGTGGTTCCGCCCCCTGCGCCAGCCGAGGCATAGCTGGCAAGCGGCAGAGATGGAGCAGGCCGACCACCAGCTGGCCCAGCCCAAGGGAGGTAAGGCACCCGCCGGAAAAGGGAAAAAAAATGGCGGACAGCCTTGTTGGCGACCCCCGTGAAATGGTCGATTGACCCCAAATGGGGTTGCGACCCATAGGTTGAGAACCGCTGCTCTAGAACTTTATTCCAATAAATGAGCTGTAGATTATATTTGCACACACGGCCATTACACCAATCCATTTCAGAGCAAGCAATGCTATTTAGAGCTCAGAATATGAAATAGTAAGCTAAAGAAATTAAAGGCATAAGATAAGGAAGTGAAAACAGCTAAGACTGGTTTACAATAATGCTTCTGATATATTTCTATCCTTTCAAACCATCCTTGCTTCTATTGCATCCATATGTGCTTTGTGTATTGTATTGTTTTTCTCAAACTTCTCTGTCTCATTGTGAAATTCAATTTAACACTGTTATTTTGGTTTTCCTCTTTCACTCAATCATGAACTCTTCCTTCAGATATTTATTTTGATATTTAATCCTCTCCAATGGATCTCTGAGTTGGAAAACCTCTTGGATACATGGCTACTACTTAAACAGTAGGATTATGGTAGTAGCCAAAGATGCTCTGCCCAGCTCTGACTAATGCATCAGTTACAACGTCCCTTAATGATATAATTCATTCTTCAATCACCCCTTAGTTGGATTGCTCTAAATCAGACATGTCAAACTCGCGACGTGACATGACGTCGTGCAATGTATCGGGACAGTTTTGCCATTGCCGGCAATGGGTTGGACGCAGCTTCTGCGTGATGCGTCTGGCCCATGGGCCAGCAGTTTGACACCCCTGCTCTAAATGTACTTAATGAAGACAGCATTTGGAGACCACCCAGAAACTCTGGCTAGTCTAGTATGCAGCAGTTAAGCCAGAATGCAGCAGCTAGCAGGACAGAACGCAGCTAATCAGGAGAGTGATTAATATTTATATGTTACTTATATGTAAGGGTGTAGGTTATACATATGTTGTATATAGTATGTTTAAATGTGTGTTATATAGGTGTACACTTTGAGAGCAAGCAACTAAATTTCATTTTTAATGTGTGCCATTGTGCCCACAGTAAAAATGACAATAAAGGTTATCTATATGTCTATCTATAGTGTGATAGGTCAATCCCATTGCTGTAGAGTACTAAAGGTGCATTGGTTGCTCCTGCCCAGTTTCTGGATCTGGGTCCAAATACTTGCTATTACCTTCAAAGTTCTACACAGAGAAGCACAGGCTGACATTGAGCATCACTTTGCCAAGGGTGCCCATCTGACCATCCAGTAAGTACATTGTGAGAAGACCTACTTACAATCTTCACTCTTTGCTGTAGTCCCATAATTTCAGAACTCCTTGGCATGAAGGGTCATAAATTCCCATCCTTCTAGGCATTTCATAAAGCCACGAAAACTTCATTGTTCTTTTAATGAGAACTGACTGTCTATGGCGGTCATCGGGGGGGGGGATATTTATTAATAGCACGCTTTGTATTTGTTTCTTTTTCTATTTTTACTCTGTTGTATATGACCTAGAATTTTCAGACTGAGTTGGGTTATAAAAACTGAAATAATAAATAAATGAAATCTATTCACTTTACGGTCTGCTTTCTCAAATCAACAAAGCACCCTCAATTTTTTCCTTTCCTCTATTAACATATTTTCTCTATCAATAACCAGGACTGCAAATTGTCAGCCCAAAGATATGTTTCGCCGAGCCTAGATTAGTAGTAGTTATTAGGAAAAAGGCTAAAATTTACATTTTATTTTCCAAATAGACAGACAAAGGTACAGATGACATTAACAAACTAATCTGTCTATAATTCTTTCATTTACTCTGACTACCTTATGTTAGAGATAAAAATAAACATTCTTTCCATTCTATCTCAAGTAGTTTCCACATACTCTTTCTTTTCATCCATTTTATATTCATCTTCTGGGATATCTGTCTTCTAACATTTTACATACTGGAGTCATGCTTTCTGTTCCTGATTTTTTTTTCCACTCTTGTTTCTTCCATTGTCCACACATCCACAAGATCAGGTCACTTTCATCCTTTCTCTTAATGGGGTGAAAATAATAGCATAATCAGTTTTTCTTTATTTTATATTTTTATATTTGTTAATTCATGAACTTTACTCCTTTTACATTGCAAATTGCAATCTTCTTCATCACCATATGCAGCCATAAATATTGACCTCTGTCTCACATCATGACTTTGCTCAATTGAGACTTTCACATAAGGCTTTTTTGGTCAAAATGAAAAAAAATGTACATGTTGTTGTTACCTTTAATACCATATGCAGCACTCCCTGACAACAGTAAAGACAATATACCTGTCAGTTTTTGCCTATTTTGGTTCAAAGACAAGGTTCAGGGTTATCCCAATAATACAAGTTAGGACTTCTGAGCTAGAAATCACTTTGCTTGGCACTATTTTGTTGTCCATATTCCACCAGCAAGGTGACATGCAATATACTAACATTATACAAGCAATTGTTGGAAAATTTTAGAAGAGAATGTGAAATAGCAATTAACTATGAAACTTGTTTCTAATTGGATGAAAGTAACAAATGATGCAAGTATCCAAACCAGTAACAGCTCCTGTTTTTTGTGGCTATTAGTATAAACTCTTAATATCTACAAATTAGTTTGAAGCAACAGGAGAGTAATTGCTCTGGCAATAATTAAAAACAAAACCATACCAGGATCCTAGGAGGTTCCCCCTCCCATCACTGCAATTGCATTCCAAATTATTTCCTGTTGGCTTTGAGGTTGTTTTATAGTCTCTAATTCAGCACTTGGCTGTATTGGAGACTGGGTTCACACATTGTATGATGCCATAAAGTGGTTGGTTGACTGTATCTTGGATTATAATGATATGTGAAGCCAGACAAAGGTTGAAAGCAAAGGCATTGAGAGAGAAATGTTTCGAGCTGAATTTATACAAATAATATTATCCTTAATAAGATGAGTTTCTTATACAATCCATCCATTTTTCATGCATTTTAATCATTACTTCTTTTCCCTTTTACCACTGATATCTTTTGTATTATATACCCAAGATTCCTTTATCCATAGGAGTCAACGTTTGGTTTGAGAATAGCTATTTTGTTTGACCATTGGTGTATTTGGCTTACAGTTTACCCTTCTGCTTTTATACTTTCAGTTATCTTGTTGAGATGCTTTCTTTCTTACAATAGCATTGCATACTAACTACATAAATTGCATACTCTGCACACTTCCAGGATAAATAGCTGCTGCAGAGATGCTTTAAGTAGGATTGTAAGATCATGAATTCATTGTTTAAAACAGAATTTCCCAACCTTTCTGGGTTGGTGGCCCGGAGAGGGAAGGGGGCAAGAGGGGATGGTTTTGTGGGAGGGGCAGGCATGTGTGCGTGTGTGTATGTGCACATGAGCACCTGTTGCTTGCGCAAGTGAGGTCGAGAGCACCTGTGACTCTCATATGAGTGAGGCCCCGAGCACTCATGTAAATGGGGCTGCGAGCCCAATGTTTGTGCAAGTGGGGCCCTGTGTGCCCCTGGCACTCGTGTGAGTGGAGCCGTGAGTGCCCTTGATGTTCGCATGAGTGGGCCCCGAGTGCCTGCAATGCTTGCATGAGTGGGGCTGTGTGCATGTGTGCACACCAACCAGCCAATCATGTGGCCTGATTGCAAATAGGCCACGGACCAGTAGTGGGCCATGGCCCATAGGTTGGGGACCCCTGGTTTAAAACAATAAATCATGAAACTTGCCAGTAGTAGTGCCTTATGATTTCATTCCAGTAATAGTTGTGAAAAACAAGCCTTTTTTTTGGCAGTGGACAAATATAATATCAATATATTATCCATTTGAGAACCAATTTGGTAAGTGGTTAAAACAAAAGGCTAGAAACTGAGACACTGTGGGTTCTTGATCTTGGACCAGCCACTCTCTCTCAGCCCTAGGAAGGAGGCTAAGAAAGAGGCAATGGCAAATCACTTACCTAGAACCTTGCCAAGAAAACTGCAGGAACTAGTCCAGGCAATCGCCAGGAATCAAAAACTGACTTGAAGACATAAATAATTATTATCCATCTGGTTCAATATTATTTGCTAGCCAACTCTGAGCCACAGTTTCACACCATAGCTTTGTTAATAGAAAAGGACCACAATTTGCTAGCCAGATAGGACTAATGGATACATGCAAGCCAGAAATTAGCTAAACAAATCAGGATATACCATTACTTCTAAATCTGGCCATTCGTAGGCAGACTTGTCCAAGATTTCAGATAAGCCTTCCTCAGCCTCGTTTAGAGATAACAAGAACAAAACCAACTAACTATTCACCATTATTATATAATTAAAGAAGTGTGATAATTCATGCCTTGAAATGTTAATGGTGATTATGAATAATTACCATGGGAAAAATAATGTAAAAACCATTAAAATGTTGTGTAACAGTAGGCGTAATATACATTTTTAAAAAGGTTCCACTTCACATAATTTGAAATTTCTCAATATGGATTAGTGGGTTCCAGTCGCCGCAATTGTTAGCCATGGCTATTCTACAGTGTGATTCTGAAAGTTGATCTACAGATCTAGAAGAGCATCAAGTTAAGGAAGACTGGTGCGTGTTAATAATTTAGTCTGTTTTCTTGGTGAAAATGGGAAAGGCAGCATCCTGCAGTCCCTGTACAAGCATTTAGGCATTTAGAGAAACAGCTTCTCTTTCCACTACAAAAGCCTAACGGGGTTTCCTGGACTTCTTCCAGTGCTTTAAGCAATAAGATTGACTTTTACAAATATCTGCTGCTTCCAGTTCTGCAAACAGCTGTTAACTTATTGAAAATGATATTCTGCAGTACTGATATCATCCTACACAGCACGCTAAACCATGACTGACTAGATACATATCTTATTAATAAAAATTAAATAACTACATTAAATAACATGTGTAGGTTTAAACCTATGAATACAATTACTATGTCCGGCATCCCGAGATTGTTTTTTAACTGTTCAGAAGACTTGACATGAGCACTGTGAAAGCCAGAATTTGTTCACTTTGCTCCAGAGCAGTGGTGGCGAACCTATGGCACGGGTGCCAGAGGTGGCACTCAGAGCCCTCTCTGTGGGCACGCGCGCTGTCGCCCCAGTCCTAGGCCTTCAGCTGGGTTTTATAAAATCTTTTCGCTTTAGGCCTCCGCCGCCATGTGCAAAAAAAAAAAAGAAGGTTCAATCAATCAGTCAATTTCAACTTCTCACGGGAAAAAAAAAGATCTTGCAAAGTTGGAATTGATTGATTGAACTTTTTAGTCCCACCCAGTCTGCTGTTACCACCGTAGCCACGCCCCCCAATGGGCCACACCCACTCAGCACTCGATGATGCATAAATGGGTTCTGGGTTGCAGTTTGGGCACTCGGTCTCTAAAAGGTTTGCCATCACTGCTCCAGAGTATTATTGTTGTTATCATGGTTCTCCACCCCAAGATATCAATTTCCAATAGGTTTCTTCCAAAAATGAAAATGAGATACAAGTGTTTGATTATTGCACTGTCCAAAAGATAGTTTTTCTGAAACGGCAGCCATTATTTCTCTGCAGATTTTAAGAACTTATTCTGCAAAAAATGAGTTCAGAGTCTACACAAACAATGTGCTTTTCTAGAATTTTATTGTGAACAAAATCTAAAACCAAACTACCTCTAACAACATAACAGTTGCATGGTCAGTTTCAAACTATGTTGCTCTTGCCATATTGTTGCTTGTTTCCATGTGTGACCTAGGTAGAAAAATGTGTTTTTTTTAGTAAGTTCCACCAAATAAGGAGATGAGCTGCGTTGCTCACCAGCAGATGTCTCTTTACTCTGTCCAACCAACATAGATTGCATAATGGAGGAGACAAAGTTTCTTTTGCAAACGAGTATCAGAAAGTCTTTTCCTTTTTCTTTATTGTATAATGTTGCTGATGGAATGGCAGATATAAATGATGCAAGTTGCTAGACTTGGAACACTGCTGAGACCTGATTTCTAGATACAAATGTACTTTATAAATAGTCTCAGGTCTTGTTATGAGCTTAACTCGCAAATTCCTTAATGGAAACATTATGCAGGCTACATGCAGAAAAAATATAGAATCTAAAATATTTTCCTAAATTAATTTGATTCTATTTATATTCTTAAAATAATGAAATAGACACCTTGGGTTTGGAAACAAATATATTTATCAACCAAAATAGATAGATGATAAAGAGAGAGAGAGAGAGAGAGACAAACAGACATAGATGTTTTTTGGGTTTTTTTAAATGAGTGTTTATTCTGTATGGAACTTCAGCACAATTTCAACATAACATCTTGCTTTCCTAATTAACAAAAGGTGTGAGGTGTCAGACTGGTGATATTCTGAGGACACTTTGTTGGCTATTAATAGCCAATGGCCTGTATTTCTACCATGTTACGCAGATTTTGCCTCAGGGACCTATCAATGACCAAAATTGGACTGTTTTCTTCACTTCGCCTCACCAATAAGGTGAGGTAGATTAAAAAAAAATTAAAACTTTACATATTTGTTAGATTTGTGATGGAAATGAAGAAAAATTCATTATTTTCTGAAATGTGAAAGTCTGGTGTAAGACTAATTAAACCAAGATCAGACTAACAGTGTGATAAAGGGAAAAGTGTGGCCCTCTCCTGCTGATGAAAAGAGTAAATAAAAAGATCTCAGTCAATTCAGCATTCCCTTCACTGCTGGCAATTGCTGATCCATGCCAGATAAATGTTTTAAATGTGATTGAACATTTAAAACATATATTTATTTACCAATCAAATTTATAAACATGCATTCTACCGCTGAACCAATTCCCAAACAGGAAGGTAGTCAAGTTAACAGCGTAATGGTCAATAAAATCATTTATAAAGTGTTGGATGTTACAATGCTAAAGAATTAAGGACGATTAATCTCGGAGCAAAGCTGTGATCTAAACTTGTTCCTCCCTTTCAACTCATACTGGATTTGGAAGTGCTTAATCAAGCCATATTGACAACTCACAGTAGGGAAAGAAGTTTACTTTTGAAAAAACAGGGATAAAGTCTACCCCCCACAGCACACAAATCTAACAAACAAAACACGACAAACAAAGGAAGTTGGTTGAAATCCAATCCTACACTTCCTTGATGAAGATAATGATTACAAAGATAAGATATAAGATAACCTTTATTGTCATTTTTTTACTGTGGGCCCATTAAAAATGAAATTCTGTTGCGTGCTCTCAAACGAAAGAATATATCTAACCATACCCATAAATCACACACATATACACATGCTATATACATACATATATACCTACACCCATACTTATAGATTAAACACTGTCCATTTAGAATACATAGCAGAAAGAGGAAACCTGAAAGTTCACAAGGTTGGTGCTATATGGAACAAAACTGACTGAATCTGGATGTTCTGCTTTGGGTACCACGAAGCCTCCTCCAAGAAGGTAACAAGGAAAAGAGGTCATGAAGAGGATGTGTAGCATCCCAGGCAATATTGCGGACCCTGCTCAAGCATCCTTATATGCCTGAAGGGAAGGAAGTAAACTACCAATAATCTTTTCTGCCATCCTCACCACCCTCTGCACCGCCTTTCCTGTCTGAGGCAGAGATGCTTCCAAACCACACTGTAATGCAATAAGACAGGATGCTCTGGATGGTCCCTCTATAGCAGTGGTTCTCAACCTGTGGGTCGGGACCCCATTTGGGGTCGATCGACCATTTCATGGGGGTCGCCAAGCAAGGCTGTCCGCCATTTTTTTTGTCCGCCATTTTTCCCCCCCTTTTCCGGCGGGTGCCTTACCTCCCTTGGGCTGGGCCAGCTGGTGGTCGGCCTGCTCCGTCTCTGCCGCTTGCCAGCTATGCCTCGGCCGGCGCAGGGGGCGGAACCACGCATGCACGGCGCTCCCGGGCAGGGAAAGTCCTTGACTTACGACCAGTTGGGTAGTCCTCGACTTATGATCAGTTTAGTCCTCAACTTACGACCGGTTGGGGTCGCGGCATTAAAAAGGTTGAGAACCACTGCTCTATAGAAAGTGGGAAGGAAAGGAGAAGGAAGAGGTACTTTTCTCATGCAATGCAGGCCCTGCTATGCCCTCTTCACCAGTGTCTTGCTGTAATGCCCTCAAACACATGCCATCAAGTCTGTGTTCGCTCTTACTGAGCACACAGACTTTCTTCTCTATGATGATCTATTCTATCAGAAACTAAAAAGGCTGGATCACAAATCCCGAGTCGGGGGGGGGGGGGGAAATCCTAGCGAGGAACTATTTGTTGGAATCGTCACATTTTAACAGAAAGGAAAAGAGGTTAATTCCTGACGCCGTCTAATTGCAGAGGGTACTTTGCTTTTGCTTCTGAAATCACGCAGCCGAACCGCCACCAGCGAATCCTTGACCCTAGGCCGGATAGCAGAGCAGCAGCAACACCGCTGGACACCACCACCACCCGTAGCAGCGAGGCATAGATTGCGGCGGGGGGGGGAGGGGGGCAGCAGTTGGACCGGAAAGCTCTTGACTGGAGGGAGTACGCCGCTCGGTTGGGGAGACCGAGAAGAGGCGGAACTTAGCGGAGAGGAGTGGCCTGGGCGGGGCTTCGCGGGGGTGGGATTTAGCGTCCGCTATCCCCGTCGCCGCTGTGGTGGTGAGGGGTGAGGGGCGGGGGGGGAGGGGGAGCTAAGGCAATAGGACGGCGCATCTCGCCGCGGTGAGGAGCTGGCGCCGAGCTCTTGCTGCGCGCAGCCCAAGTTCAACCGGGGCTTCTCGTCTCCGACGACGCACACGCCTCCTTTCCCCTCCTCGGCTGGGCGGCGCTCGATTCCTTCCCCCCCCCCGTTGTCCTCTGGCGGCTGGCCCCGAACTGACACACGCCGAGCAGATGTGAACGAGCCTGGCTGGAGACCCGCCGCAGCCGCTCCACAGCCAGCTCGTTAGCAACCCTGTCCCGCCGCTCCGCCCCGCCAGGTCCCAGCGGGAGAAATATGTGGCAGCCGGCAACGGAGAGATTGCAGGTAACGGAAGGAAGCGAAGGAGGCAGTCGGACGAGAGAGTGGGGGTTTGGGATGGGGGTAGGGTAGGGTGGGTGGGCGACGCTGTTGTCATGTGACTGCAATGCAATATTTTGCGTGGCCCTGACTAGAGAAAGGGACAGACGGCAGCAACAACTTGGCGCCAGTCCTTTTGCCTGGGCTTGATGGTAGGATTCCGCGCTTGCAACTTTCCCCTTTTGCCGGTGCCTTGCACTCTCCATGGACCCGGGGGGGGATCTTGACCATCCGCCGCCCCCTCGGATGACTTGCGGGTCACGATAAGGGGCACTGTCCCTTCCGTGGGGTTCTAGAGACTTCCATCTCAATCGCTTCCATCCCATTTCGAAACACTTTCGTGTATGCGTGTCTAACGACGGCCAGTGCGTGTGGAAAGCTAAACCCCCGAAGAGCGTCTGGTCAAGAGTTTCATTGACGGTGAGTTGGAGAGCTCTGCTCAAGACTAGAGACGGGTAGATTTGCTGTACGAGGCTTCAGTCGCTCCCCAGACGGCGCTGGCAGAGTGCGGTGCTTTTATAGAGAAGTCCTTGGCCAAAAACGAATCAGGAATCTCTTGACTTGGAGCCGGCGGGGGGGGGGGGGAGAGAGAAGAGCCGACTGTTTTTGTTGCAGGTCTCTCCCTCTGAATTTCTCTTTTTCACTTTAAAATATTCTCCAGATGGTCAGCAATAAAGGCTGCCAGATAAATTTACAGAAACCAACTTCTTTTGGCAGGCCAGCGCAGCATTAAATCCCCAAGTAAACCTTGAAGAAATTCTAAAGTGGCAAAGGCAAAATAGTTGGGAAGCCTGTTTTGAATGCGTGGAGAGAAAAAACACACAATTGCAGAACAACAAGGTAGAAGACCAAAGGCTAGGGAATGCTGAGTAACCTCTGTATGGGTAGGATCTGGGAGACTCACATTCTTACATTCTTCTGCATGATCAGGTGTATGATGAGTGCTGCATTTCTGGAGTTTTTTTGCCTTAAACAATATGGGGACACATTTGTGAAAGTTGCTATGCAATCTAAAATGATCTTGACTATTCTTCGAAGATATTTGGGAATAAAGACTTTTGTATAACTCCAATATTTTTCTGGTAGCAGTTACAGTTCGGTAGTGTGCTTTTGTCTTCTGGGATGATTGCTCCAAGACATAATAATTAAGCCTCTCAAGTTATTTGGTCACATCATGCTTTACTTAAGGTAATGTGTAGGCTCCAAAGCACAGGACCTTTGGCAAGGAGATGATTCTGGCTTTTGTTCCAGTTCTTCACACACGAACTTTTGATACAGTGTTTATCTGGCTATACTAAGGTTACTTCAGCCCCTTCTGCAGTGCATGCTGCCATTTTAGCAGAATTGCTTTCTGACTGTTATATAAACGTGTTGGCACACTGAAGACATTAGCAATAGTTGTGCAAATGCTGACCAAAGTAATGCATTTTCTACTGTTATGAAACACACTGTTAAAAAGATACTTTTACTTCAGCTCTTCAGCCTGAAGTCCGCAAGCCATTTCAAACTGGGTTTTCCTTGGCAGCAGTAAAATGTGAATATAAATATGTCTGCTAACTTCGATAAGCTGTTACAACTTACTGTATTATTGGACTCCCCTGGATATATCCATGGTTCAAACATTTCAAAGTTCAAAACCTCAGTCAGCTTTGATGGTATCTTTTTAAAACCAGCATTGTTTGCTTTTTTTGAGGCACTCTTCCCTCCAGAGTTCTTAAGGGATGTTTCAGGATATCTGTATTTGCACGTACTGACTAAAAGACAACTTTTCCCATACTCTCTTGTCTTTTCCCATATCTCTGTGTGCAAAGTACAGTTCTGAATGCGTCACAAAGCTGTTGCTGATAGTCTCTTGGTAGCAAAAAAGAAGAACTCTAAAATAACAAGTTCTTTTAACAGTCTTAATAATCAAGCAGAAATGACTCATAAAAGTTCTTATGTGAGATAGATATGTTTGATTTTATTTAGGGGAATTGGTATATATTTTGGGCTTGCTGTTGCAAATACATTTCATCTTATATTTTTTAAAATTATTACTTACTTATTATTAGAGTTTTATCCTATCTGTATTACTTTATAAGTAACCCAGGGTGGCAATCATATATAATACTCCTTCCACCTCCTATTTCCCCCACAACAACAAATCTGTGAGGTGGGTTGAACTAAGAAAGAGTCACTGGACCAAACTCACCCAGCCGCCTTCATGTCTAAGGCAGGACTAGAACTCCTGGTCTCTTCATTTCTAAGCCAGTATCTTAACCACTATACTAAACTGGTGCACAGCAACCAAATTTATAGATCCTTCTTATCCTGAAACACACAGTCCATAAAACAAGCCATTAACTTAAACTGTAGGGCATTGATAGCTGAGTATGCTATGAGGGCAATTCAATTCAGATGTCTACTGTGAAACATTACAAAAACTCAGATGAGCCATCCATAACAAGCGTCGGGGCGTGCTGACTTCCGGTGTGGTGTTGGTTCACGATAATGCTCGCCCGCATACCAAGAACTTTTGAAGCAGTTCCATTGGGATGTTTTTGTTCACCCCACTATAGCCCAGATTTGGCGCCACGTGACTACTACTAAGGAATTTCAAACCTTGTAAGACGTTATGACAAGTGTCTCAATTTGAATGGTGGTTATGTCAAAAAGTAATGTAATGTAGTTTTCTAATGTGTATAATAGAAGTTCAGTACTGCGAGTGTCTCATTGATAACCAAATGGAGGTTTATTTCTGAATTGCTCTCATACATGCTGCATTACTCTCAATATTTTTCTAGGGATCAACTCATCCCTCTCCCTTGATAAAGTGACACATATGGATCTTCTCTGCCTTAAAACAGCTAGGTTTTTTTTTAATGTGGCTACACTGTTGTTCCTTGAAGGCTCTATTCAATACAATTGCTTTAGTGAACAGATACAACTAAAACTTGTCTATCCTAGTTTGTGCCTCTGATCATTTTAAGAGAAATTTTACCAGAGAGAGATACACACTTTCTGCAAAAAGGCCTCCTTATAAAACTTTTAATGCTTTTGATTATGAATACTCTGTTATTTTGTTTAATGAGTTAAATAGGTACTTCAGCAGTACAGGAATAGGTAAGAAAAACTTAAATGCATCAACAGTAATTTAGTGCACTTGAAAAACTGGGATAGTAGGGACAGGGCATGTTGGCAGACAAAAAAACTGCTAGTAATCCTTTATGTGAAAAAACAATATTTTTGAAAGAGTGAGATTGGCTTGTAATTTATGATTTGGAGAAATACTCAATTTTGCTTTCAAGATTGGATCATCCTTCCAGTTTACTGAATGTTTCAAAATTCTTCAATCTATTTAAAGCTAAAACACATTTGGGCTTCCAGACTAGAATAACTGGATACTTTGCATCCGATGCTTCTGCAGTGATTTGTACCACCTTCCCATAGACATATGTTCAAACTATTAGAATTATAATGCTTCTGATTCAATTGAAAGCTGTCAGGGTGACTTTGGAATAACTCCTTTTTTTCACCCCCAGCCCACCTCACAGGATGGTGGCTGTGGGGAAAATAGAGAATGGGTACTTTATTTATACCACCTTAAATTGTACAAAATGAAGGATATTTGGGGTTAGACAATGGCATGTTAGCACTGATTGGCACCAGGGTTTTTGTTGATTTTAATGTTTTATTTTTTAATGGTTGTGTTCTATAGTTTTAAAAATGATTTTATATGTCTTTTGATTTTTGATTGGGAACTGCTCAGAGTTGTTTGAAAGATGGGTAGCTATGGAAATGTTATACACATAATCCTTGACTTACAACAGTTCATTTAGTAACTGTTCAAAGTTACAACAGGACTGAAAAAAGTGACTTATGACCATTTTTCACACCTACAACCACTGCAGCATGCCCATGGTTTCAGGAGCAGAATTCAGACATTAGGCCAGGGATAGGCAACCTTGGCTCTTTTATGACTCGTGGACTTCAACTCCCAGAATTCCTGAGCCAGCCAAGCTGGCTCAGGAATTCTGGGAGTTGAAGTCCACGAGTCATAAAAGAGCCAAGGTTGCCTACCCCTGCACTAGGCATTTGATATGTATTTATGACGGTTGCAGTGTCCCAGGATCATGTGATCAGCCATTGCAAAATTTGGACAAGCAAAGTCAAAGGGGAAGCCAGATTCACTAAACAACCATCTCACTAACTTAACAACTGCAGTGATTCAGTTGTTAACAACTGTGGCAAGGAAGGTCGTAAAATGGGGCAAAATTCACTTAACAAATATCTCATTTAGCAACAGAAAGTTTGGGCTTAATTGTGACCATAAATCGGGGACTACCTGTATTCCACTATATTTTCATTACATATACTGATTGTTGTAAAAAAATAAGCCAAATGATATTTTTGCAAATCAAATTGGGGATAATAGACTATTTAATAACATTTTATTTTACCCTACAAGCTTACAACTGTTAATATTCCTTCGATCTTTTCTAAAAGTTTCAACATATTTCTTTCCAAATATTTAGAAATATTTTGGCGTATGTAAAGTTCCCGGTATTTAATATAATATAACAAGTAGAAATCACAAAATCCATCTCATTCAATAAGAATACATTGGGACCTAAGGGAAGTAAACAAAGTTTATCCCAATTAATTTTACAACCAAAATACTTTATGAAATACTATAGTACTTTTATAAAATTAGGCAGAGATGTGAGTTACTGCAAATATACTCCAGCATATAAAAATAATTTTACTTACATTCTGTTAATATAATGTATTTAATATCTAAAGATTGTCTTATAGTAATGACCAAAGGATAAATTATAAGGGAAAAGTGAACAGTCTATTAAGTGCCACATTGTAATTCAGAAAGAGCCTGAAGTCATTCAATTCATTATAATTCTAGAATAGGGCTGAAAATAATACATTTCAATGTACTGATCACCAGATATAATGATTACTTGCTTTAAAAAAATAATCAAAATGAAATGCTTTTCCTGCATCTAAAGATACCAGTACAGCAGAGTCAATTATCTCCTTGGCTTTATCTAATGAATCAGTCAATAATCTTACATTGTCTGATGTCTGACAACTTTTGATGAGTGAAAGAGTTGAAATATATATGATAAAACCTTCTGCTGCTACTTAGCCATTATAATAGTTAATATTTTAGTATGAACATTAATTAATAAACTAGAGCTATAACTAGCACAAAATGTAGAATCTTTACCTGATTTGAAAAGTAACCTTATTATGACTCATAAAATGATGGCAATTTAGCATCCTTAAAAGATTCATAATACACATCCAAAATGTAGAATCTAACAAACCGGCAAATAGCTTATACCATTGCACTTAAAAGCCATCAGAGCCTGGAGTTTTACCATTTGATAACAGCTGCATAGAATCTAATGGTTTTCGGGTGACAAGGAAGACTTCAGCTTTTTTTCTTCCGTTCATTTGTGTCTGTTAGAGACTGCCTTGCCTTTTCTTACCAATTTGGATCTCTTTTCTATCTTTTCTTTAATGCTGCATTGTATTTGCTTATAAATAAACTATAGCTCAGTAATCTCGGAATGGGACATATAGGTTGCACTCCCTCTAATTATTTACTGCAGATCAGTCTTAATTGGCTTCAAACTTATTCTAGTGTTAGTTATCAGATCTATTCAGCTGTGACAAAACTTCGAGGTCAATTAACTTCATGCTAATCCTCAAATTTACCCATCCAAAGCAAAATCATTAGTACAGTATTACTTGAGAAGTCTGTCAAAAGGGCGTTTATAAAACAGTTTTCTGCCATTCATTGTGTATACGAAGATATTAAAATTATACTCATTTAAAAAGTAGATTAGACATTGACATGGGGAATGACTCTCTCCCACCATTATTTTCTTGGTTTCCCAATGTACCGGTGATATGTGTATTCTTTTAGAAATGGTCACAGCTAAAAAGAGATTGGCTATGAGTTGGCAGGAAAAAGATTCATTTACATTTCAATTTTATTTGATTTTCTGTTATGATCCACTAATTAAGCCTCTAGATTTTATTTATTTAAATAATATGTTTCTATTTCTAATTTATTGAGTACATTTAAAAACAACAATCACAATAAATAATCAGGAGAACTAATACAATTTAATATCGTTTTGGTGAACTGAAAAGTTTCATACAATGAATTTGCAGTCCAAGGGGGAAAAACAACCACCACCATAGGCTGGATCACAGCTTTCCTTCCTTCTAGTGTAGGAATGTAGTAGATTTATAGACGACAGGCATCACTGAAATTAGAAATTCATTCAGGGTTGAAATTATAAAACCAGCTGTTAAAGCACTGGAGCTTCTATAAGGAAATGATAATTTCCCCTATCTTGATCATAATTAGATTTGGACCTTGGCATACTTACCCAGTGCTTTTTTGCTTTTATTTTTCATGAATGTTGACTTTAGACAAGGTGAGAAAGCCACAGATCCCTGAATTGTGTTTTGAGGTTCTTTATAACTTCCTGGATTATTGCATACTTCTAGATCGTTTTTCACAGAACAGTCACTATTTGGATGGGAAGATCGACAATCATCTCAAATCTTTTGCTTTTCAAGACTGTATCTCTGATTTTCATTGGTGGAGACCCCGGTGTTTTGAAAACGGTTTTGCAACTGTTTTCTAGATTGATAGGCATCTTTTAAAAGATATCTTTATTTTTTTTTACAGAATGTTTTGGAGATTTCTTCTAAGAATGGTATTTACTGTTAGACTTGTATGGTAAGAATACCCCTATGAAGAGGGGAATCAGAGTTTACAGGATACAGATCTGATTTCTTTAAATTAAGAACTCATACAATTAGTCCTAGTTATGTCTTTAATTGAATTTATTGAATGGGGGCGATTACCTCTTCACACTGTCACAGAAACATGATGTGTTAGATGACTTGGTAATATTAGTAGATTAGGTACATTAAATGAACACCAATTTCAGGGTTATTTGTTTGTAATACCAAAAGGAGGCACATAAGGTTTTATAATATTCAGAAAATCTGAAAAGAACAAATAGTTTTTTTACAGAACTGCAGTGTTATACTTTGAATATATGCCTTCTCCATAGTAGAATTTATAAAAGCTATACTAACTTAGTGTTCTGTTTAGCTATATTTAATATAATATGTATCTTATGCATAAAGCACTAATCTTATTTTCTAGGTTTTTTTTAAAAAAAATCAAGCAACCACATTGATTTTTCTAAGCAAGTGAATGCAAGATTTTTCTTCCCTTCAGTGATCCTTGATATTGGAAAATTATAATAAGCTGTTTCTAATTTGAATAAAAATACTACTACTTATAATGTATTATTCTGAAAGGCTATTTGGATTAAAACAATTGGATAAACCTGATATACAATATATATCATGTAGTTTTTACACACCCAAAATTACCCACAAGTTTATCCACTACTGTTATGGTCACTGTACTATTGACCTAACCCCTGAGTAAACTTGCTTGTGATTGGTCTGTACCAGTAATGAATATATGTAATCAATACCAGCATTTATTTTCTTTTCCTTCAAAACTCTCCTAAAACATGAGTGCTTGAGTGCTAATTAGGTAGACTAAATGCTGTCTAATTTCCCAGGGTGGCTGATTAGAAGCCTTCATGTAACATTTATGAGCTTATGGGGAATGATTTTCCCCACCTTTATTTTCGGTGAGACATTCTAATCCAGTAGCCATATTGATACTTTAGAAAGTAGTCACAGCAAAAAAAAAAAAAAAAAAGATCTTTAGGTCACGGTGGATGGCTTGACTTAATATGTATCTGTTACAAAAATGGAAAATTTTATAATAAATTCATAATAAAAAAATAAAACTGTAGGTATGCAAATCTATGATGTAATTATACTTAAAAAATAGTGACATCTGTTCTTGGACCAGTTGGTTAAAAAAATCACAAAATTGCCTAACAATTCTATTATGTATGAAATATTCAGATTCAAAGTGGGAAAAGAGTTTTGCTGTTTTGGGTTCTTCTTACAGAAACAACATCTTTCCTGTTCTCACATACTACCGTGACCATACAAACTCAGGACTATATGTGTGTGAATTAAAGATGTCCTTTAGTTTTTGTGATAATTGAGAGAGAAAACACTTTATCTTCTAAGTCTTGTCCATAAACTTACCTTCTCTTTAGCTCTTCCATCTTACCTGCCTTAATCTCAAGGGAGCAGATTGATATTTAGGTCCAGGAGTCATTTCATGGAACACATATTCTCATAACACTATACAATGCATGTTCTATTGCCTTATAATTATGGTTATTGGTTTTTTTGTTTATTTGTGGGGGTTATTTTTGCTGTTATGTTTTGAGCTCTGAAGACCTTCCTTATCTTGTAGAATCTTGGGTTACCAATCTGTTTAGTTATTTGTCACTTTATTACTGGAACTGATATGCTTCATCAGTTGAACTTCCTTGTAAACTTATCTTGTTTTGCTATCCTTGGCTATTTTGTTCCATTTTCTGCTAGGGCTAATTGAATTAGAGGGTCTTATTCAATGCTTTGAATCTTATAAAGAAGTTAATTTTCTAGACTTCTTGCTATTTGAGTTAATATCAAATAAGATGTTTGAAAACAAAACAGATCTGGAGATTCAGAAAAACTCATCTGGCACTACTTAGGTCAGGGCAGCTCCCATTTTCTAAGTTGTTTATACTTTGCAGAAAATGAGCTGCTCTGAAAAAAATGTTAATTCTGGGGGAAGCTTGGTATAACTAAGAGAAATAAAAGTACCGGTAAGTGTTTTTGTAAAAAGACTGTTGTGGATTACATCCTGAGAATTCAGTACAACATACTACCTTTTTAGAAAGCACATACCTCCTTTAATTATTCAAATCAATAGTTTTATTGAAAGCAGCTAATTAAAATTCTGTAGGTTTTATTAGGCTGTGTTTATCTAGAATCACAAATTTGCTGGTAAGTAGATGTGGTTTGCACTGGACTGATAATTAAATATTCGTTCATTTCTTCATTCTTCTATCCAAAAGAGAGCATGCTAAAATGATGGAATATGCTTTTTTTAGTTAACATTTATTTTTATGATTATTACAATGTTGTTTCAAGTGAAAGAATAATTTGTTTTACATTTGGTGCAAAACAAGTCTCTTTATTGCCATGCTGAATGTTGATTTGCAGCCAGTCTCAATATAAGCTTGGTCTTTTAAAGAACCAGCTTTCAAAAGACTACAATTATTTTCCATTCCAGAATCATTTTAGTCTCATACAGCAAATCATAATAGAACTCAATGCTACTTTAAAAAGTAGCAAATTTGTAATGGCAAGAGCTTTTATACATAAAACCTGCTTCATAAAAGGCACAAATAAGCCTATTTGAAACTGATGTCACATATAACTTCTATTGTCCACAAAATTATCCTTGATCTTTCTTTTCCGTATCTAGTTTGAATTCTAACTCCACACAAATGGATAAAGTCATTTATAATAATTTTTATAACTGTGAAATGGGTCATCCTGATGTCTGCATTTGAAAAGTGATAAACAAGATTTTTCAGATTGTGTTTTCAGTTCTCTGCTTCTAAGCTTTACAGATAGTTCTTACTTAACAATGATAAAGCATACCATCATGTGTCTATACCAACTTATGCTAGGAATTGTGCAATTCCAGTTGCCATTGTTAGGTGGATTCTGGGTGGTCATAATGACCTACAGTCATAAGATTGTCCTTTGTGACAGCCTGATGGCTTTCTCATTGACTTTGCTTGTTGAAAGCTGTCAATGAAGGTCACCTATGGTGCCATAAGATGCTGTGACATTGTAATTGTGAGCTGGTTGCCAAGCATGAAATAACAATCATGTGACTGTGGGGATGCTCCAACAGCCACAGCTATAAAAGCAAGTCCCACTTGTCCAGTGCTGTCATAATTTTGAACGGTGGCTAAATGAGCAATAATAAACCATACTCAGTTTGACACTTTCCAAAAGCAACATTTAGAACATATAGTTAACATTGGAGTCATATAGGCCTTAGGATGAATGCTGTCACTAAAACAGTGCTTTTCATCTGGAATCCAGGATGAGTCACTCATCTAGATCTCTTTAGGCAAAAATGACAAGAGAAAGATCATGTTATAGGTCACTATGTTTCAAGACTTGAAGGGCTTTAGAAGAATCATCAACACAGTGAATTGCACCTAGAAACACACTGGTAACCAGTGCAGCAGCAAAGCAGTGGTGTCACATGATGAAACAAGCATGAATCACTATTCTTCTGATCACATTTTGGGCCATTATGGCTTCTGAATGGTCTTCAGGGGCAGCTTCATTAAATTATTATAGTAAACTGATCACAAGATAGCTTACAATTTTGTAAAGAAGTGCTGTTTGATAGGATCTCTCCCCACCTACCAATACCAACTGGAATTGGCACCAGATGAAGAAGAATCACTGCAATATATTCCTATCCTCTGTGGATGAACAGAAGGATATCATTTTCCATGGTACTAGATACCAATGAGGCAGCAAGCAGGATGAGCAGCACTGCACCGCCTCTACCTCCCTTCTACCAGAGTTTATTTACATGTGTGATCAATGCTGTTTCTGTTGTGTACCCAGATGTAAAATCCAGCTGAAAGGTCCAGTTATAGTTCCAATATATCTGAAACATGCAAGAAGGTAATCTTGATTGTAGCATATCAGCAAAAACATCCACAAAAACAAGTGATTCATAGAATATTCGAGAGAATAATCTATTTTGTTGGACATCTCATACACAAAAACGTATCTTTTATTACAGAGCCGTTTTTAAACATGGTTAAAAATATAAATTCTCCTGATTCAGGACTGTCATGAATATTGAGATTTCACTGAATTGTACAAATTATGAAATTTTGGTTTTTGAGTTTTGATCTCATTCTGACATATGGATATTTATATTGTCCAGACCAGGGGTAGGCAACCTTGGCTCTTTTATGACTCGTGGACTATGCTGGCTCAGGAATTCTGGGAGTTGAAGTCCACGAGTCATAAAAGAGCCAAGGTTGCCTACCCCTGGTCCAGACAGTGATTCTACAGTTTACAGAGTCTGCACATTAGCTAAGATATGGTTTGTTATGTAAGTCATAATTGCTGGATTTCTAGTTATACCATGGATTAGAAATTACAATGGCTGGACTCACATATTATAGCATTTCACTAACCAGTAACTAGTATGTATTAATGTGAAGTATGAATCTAGCTAATCAGACAATCCATTCAAACAGACGGGATGATAATATTTTTTTTTCTTATCAAATTGTTGGATTGAAATTTTGTTTTACAGATTTCCATGTTACTACTCCTAACGGTTTGGAGTATTGTTCAAATTCAAGTTTGCTTTGTTGACAGTCCTGAATCTGGAGAATTTATATTTTTAACCATGTTTAAAAACAGCTCTGTAATAAAACACATGTTTTTGTGTATGAGATGATAGCAAATTTATGCCCCACAAAAGATGAGAGGATTTTTGTTGCATAAACTTGCAATGTAGTTTACTGAATGGAATAATGATCAACAGAGAACCAGTGAAACTAAGAATCTTATGAAATTCAAGGATAAAAATAACTAAAGGCTGAGAAATGCAAACAATGCACATAGGACTGCAATTCTGCCAATACTTCGGAATAAGTCACAGTAAATTGAGTAAAAATTATTTTTGTATAAATCATGCTTTTAAGATGTATAGTTTTGAACATTGGGTTAAGTGGTTATCAAACTGCATAAAAGTACAGTGATCTCTGATAGGAATACAACATCAGAAACCCATAAAATATCACTTATTACTATCAAACTGGTAGGTGTTTGAATAAAATCTTTAATAGACAAAGTTAGTCATGGAAATCTCTACTTTCCTTGCTGTGAAGTTTATTCTATTTGTTTGTAGAATAATGACTGAACCATTTGTTTCTTTGTTATTATTTGAGGCGGTTGGAAGATGTGACTCTTTCCAAGATAAACTGCATATGTGTGGTTTGGCATTGGAATAACTAATGTTGAATAAACCTGGAGTTTCAGAGCAATTATGACTGAATTAAAATGGTATCAACTGAATTATGAATGTGGTTGCGGTTATGTGGGGAAAAGCTTTGGCCTTGCATATATTTATGATTCAAATGTTAATTTTAGTTACGGTTGAGTAAAATCAACCTCAATGAAGTAAATGTAGTTATCCACAATTTGTCTTATCTTTATACAAGCTTCAATTTATTCATTGCACTACAAAAATATTACTTCAGGTTCAGCAATTAGCCTTTTCACGTCACGGAATACAGATATCTTTTTTCAAGGGAAATAGAAGATGTTTCAGAAAAAGAATTCTTACAGATTGTTTCATTTTTTTTCACTGTAAAATTTCTTAACTACTATTTTTTAAAAAGAAAAAAGAAGAATTTAGCAGCCTCAAAAGCGATGGATAGAACTTCCAGAATTCTCAATTCAGAATAACAGAATTGGAAGGGATCTTGAAGTTCTTCTAGTCCAACCCCCTGATCAAGCAGGAAACCCTAAACCATTTCAGACAAATGGTTGTCCAGTTTAACAACCTCCAGTGTTGGAGCACCCACAACTTCTGAAGGGAAGTCGTTCCATTGATTAATTATTCTAACTGTCAGGAAATTTCTCCTTAGTTCTAGGTTGATTCTGTCCTTGATTAGTTTCCATTCATTGCTTCTTGTTCTGCTGTTATGTGCTTTGGAGAATAGATTGATCCCTCTTCTTTGTGGCAGCCCCTTAGTTATTGGAACACAGCTATCGTGTCACCGCTAGTCCTTCTTTTCATTAAACAAGACATACCCAATTCCTACAACTTTCTTCATATGTTTTAGCCTCCAACCCTCTAATCATCTTTGCTGTTTTTCTCTGTACTCTTTCTAAAGTCTCAACATCTTTTTTATATTGTGGCAACCAAAACTGGGTACAATATTCCAAATGTATTATTAATTCATTATAAAGTGGTACTATCACTTCACGTGATCATTCAACAATGCTATCAATATTACTGGAAAAATACAGTCATTAAAATAAATTGGCTCAGCTTTCTTTGAAACCGCTTAGATGGTTCCGCCCCAGGCGCCTGATGGACCCGGAGAGGTTCCTGACGGAGCTTGGGCCATACCCTGAGGACCTAGTTCACGATTCGGTTGAAAATCTGGCGGCGGCC
>NW_015386749.1:418679-442845 GCF_001527695.2 Protobothrops mucrosquamatus
GGTTGTTTCAGCAGGCAGGACTGGCCTAGGGACATTTTAAATTGGTTTTTAATTAATTTTAAAATATGAATAGGCCTATTGAATATATCTTTTAATTGATTTTAAATTTTGTAGATTTGTATCGATTGTTCTGTTTTTAATTGGCTGTAAGCCGCCCTGAGTCCACTAGGAGAAGGGCGGGATATAAATGCAATAAACCAAACTAAACCAAACCAAACCAAATTAGATGCTTCACCTTGAACTGGCACTGAGTGCACAGTGCGTCTTAGCTAAAACCAAAATAACAATGATACTAGAATCACTGGAATAACAATTCCACAATGATGCTGCCTAACGTAGCCATTATATATCCCAGAAGCTAGTGCTTCTGAATCCTGCATGTTAGAAAAAATGCAATAAGTGCAGCTTTTTTAAAGTGGAGATTGCAGAGATGTTAGAATATTCCATGCTAAAATTTTACTAGAAGGTATAGAAACATGAGAAAAAATATGTAAATTTTATTTCTGTGGTCTGAGACATAAATATTGAGGAAAATGTTTTATTTGCATATTTGGCCAATATCTATACATACTATCTGGGAAAGTGTAAGTTGGCTTATCCTGATTATGTTCTCATTGCTATCAAGAGATAATGTCCCTTCCAAAGGAAAAACTGAACTTCATTGACTAAGTGATTCTGCCCCAGAGCTGTCTTCAGTTTCTGTTGATATTAATATCACGATACAAAGCCCATGCTTTATAAATATGCATACAACTCATTATGCATGTACAAAAGAATCAGTGTTGTGGTTTTCATTTTGCCATTTGCCTCTGTTTTGATCTGTCCTCAGAATGGCCATTAGAGTAACCTTCAAGATTTTGTTAATACAAATCAGTTCAAGCTCCATCCATTGTAGAAAGTATCTTCCATTTAAGCTATAATGTTAAATATTCTGAAAAACTGCACATTAACAACTATACATTAAAAATACACACTTCTGTAACAGTTGTGATAACGATTGTGATTTCTGGGATTCATTTTTCATTTTGCTTATTGAACTCATTAACTGCTAGGAGAAATATCCAATGAGTGTAATTTCAGATAGTAAATCTTTCAGTTAATACATTTATTTCGAGTAAATGGTGTCTAACTTTCAAATATTCTTACCTAGCTTTTAATGTATGAAGTTTTATTCAGAGGATAGCCTGAGTACTTATTATAGTGCATTGAAAGAATACCTTATAATCAGCAAATGAAAATTGCTAAGGAATGTCTGTGACTCCAGTGCACCAAGACTGGCAGTTTAGTATGGACGCTGAAGGGAGGTAGTGTTTATTCTCTGTATGTTGTACTTTCTTAATAAAAATATGTAATAGGTACCAGATGTCAAGAGAGAGGATTGAAACTGAACATAATAGATCTGCCTTTAATTTTTAAGTTTAAGATGTTCTTTGTAGTTGCATGGCATGATGGATTTTGTCTCAGTGTAATATAACAGTGTTCACTCTGTAGTTATTTTGAAAAGCATTCTTACAGTGCATAAAACAAATATTAGTTATGAAAGTATTTTTCAATATGGACTAGGAAAATCCTCAATGGTTGCTGTTGCATTCTTTCTTAATCTGTTGCATCCTATACTGTTTTACTATCTTCCATGGGTTGCAAACACATAGTTTGAGCTGGTACCCATTACCAATCAGAGTAAGAAACTGTGGTTAGGCAAATAAAAGTGAGGCAAGGTGAAAATGTATGCATTTGCAGACTGTTTAAATGAGCCATCCTTCTGATATCGGATAATAATGAAGGAAAGAGATTGGCTGAAGAAGTCTGCTGAATAATAAACTACTAGTGTGGGATAGTGGTTAGCTCCATGGCATAGGACCTGGATATCTACGAGACCGCCTTCTGCCACAGATTCCCTCCCACAGACCGGTACGCTCCCACAGAGCGGGCCTCCTCAGGGTGCCGTCGGCCAGGCAGTGTCGGCTGGCGACCCCCAGGGGGAGGGCCTTCTCTGTGGGTGCCCCCACCCTCTGGAACGAACTACCCCCCGAGATCCGGACGNACTGACCTAGGGTGAATTTTAAATAGGGAATAATTTTTTAAAGATTTTAATAATGACACAGCCATAAATATATTTGGTTTTTAATTGGTTTTATAGGGGAAATGTTTTTTGTGTTGTTTTTTAACATGCTGTGAGCCGCCCTGAGTCCCGTGGGGAGAAGGGCGGCATAGAAGTTGGAAAAATAAATAAATAAATAAATTAGGCCTGGGAGATCTAGATTCAAATTTCCCTACAGCTTCAAACCTTCCTGAATGATCTAAGACTGATGTGAAGATAAATTAGTTGAGGAGAGTTGCATATGCTAATCTCAACTCTTATAAGAGTGGGATACTTTTTTCATATGAAAGGGAATTAAGGAGGTTGTTTAATCTTAATAATCAAATCCCAGAACCAGTCACTGCAGTTTTCTTAACACTGGTATGGAAATAGTGTTGCCGACAAACCTTTTTCTGGGATCTTTTTCAACTACCAAATCTTGCTTTTCTCAGTAGACCTCCATCCATGAACTAATCAGGTTCAACCTGCTTAGTTTCTGAATCCAGACAAGGTTAGCCAGGTGTCACCATGTGCTGAGATGTTTAATCTTAAAACTTGAACACAAATGTCAATCCCATCAAACAGACAAAGGAATATTTATTAAAAGTCTGACAAAAAAAATTATTGATCCAAACTCGCATAACTTATTGTAGTTTGAAGACAACAAAAAACACTAACTTTCTTTTTTGAGGTTTATTAAGTGGCTTAGAATTATATACGAATTGAAGCAAATGAAAGTAAGCAGAGTACTTTACTTTTTATTCCAAATAAAGCAGTGTCCCCATTTTGCTCAAATTCAATTTTAGTTTGTTCACCCCCATCCTGTTCATTAATTAATTTAGCAAAATTCAAGAGTCTGGATTGTTTGTTTGGAGCTACAGGTTTTGAAATATTGAGAAGCCATGCCCCCAGGATGAAATCCAATCAAATGGTCTGGAAGGATCTTATGGTACTGAAAATCACAGAGAAATCCAGAAGGACTTAGCAGGCTCACAACACAGCCAGTAATTAATTTGTGTCATCCTCTAAGTCAGTCATAGTAGTTTTACTATAATATCTCATCTGAAAGTGTATCTGAAATATATTAAATTGAAAATAATATTTCAGTCTCTCTCTCTTTCTCTTTCTCTGTGTGTATGTTTGTAAATTTCTAACTGCTTCTACTAAATTGGCAGGAATACTTTCATAAACAGTAAATCAAAATTATGATAAATGTGCTTGAAACAAGAAATATAGGAAACTCTAGCATCCTGACTACCTCTAGTCTCTTCTTTTTCTCATTCCAAGACAGGAAGTTCATAATATTGTAAAAGACAGGAGGTTCATAATATTGTTGTCCATTCTTAAATAATTTTTGACAACTTTTCAAATCAACTTTGTGATGATTATCTACATAATGTAAAGAGCAATTTCTAATTGGTTTAATCTTTTTGGCACATATTTTAACTTAATCTGCTCCTCTTCACAAGAGTCTTTTGAAGCAAATTAAAGTTTAACTTAAAAAACCTTTTCAATAAATTTGACAAGGTGGCAACTCACTTTATTTTGAAATCGACAAAAATACTGTCAAGTGACTACTTCCATTTAAGTCACATCAGAATCACTAGTACTAAGAATTGTTGGAAGACTGATTTTTGATGAAACTAATATTTGTGATTAAATTGAATATTTAAAGTTCAAATAAGGAATGTGTCTTGGCTTGGTTTAGGTTTGGGCACTGGATCCCTATTTATCATGAATATCTGTTGATGGGTAATTGATGGGATACAGTATATGGTACTTATTTATAAAAGACTTCTGTATTTTGGAAGCAGTAGAAAAGACAGTATATAACTCAATGAATAAAAGATATGGAAATTGGCCTCTGTTGAAGAAGGACTTAATGCTTTTAAAGTTTTTCATTTTACTCTCTTGAAGTCAATATCTTTATAAACTAACTTGAAGTGGCATTGGGCCATATCATTTCTTTTTACAGACTTTTCTTGTATTCAGTACAAATATGAGAAGAATAAATATTTACACCATTTTCCTTTCACACTTTTTGAAACAAGGGAATAGAGGCAAAGGAAGTATGAGAGATTTTGGCAGTTCCTAAGTAGAAGTTAGAGAAAATAGAATAGCTAAGCTCTGCTGTGCCTCTTTTTAATTATATCCCAAGAGAAAATTATACACTTTTGTAATTTAACATTGCACTGTAATCTCAAAGATCCCACTGTTAATTTATATGTGAAGTCTATGATCTGAAACTCAATAGTTTATAAAGAAAGATGTTTTGTTGCAATGCTTGGTCCCAGCAGATACTTTGAATCAATTGATTTCTAATGTTTGTTTTAAGGAAGGAGTTCATGATGTTGCTTTTTGAATACACACACACAAACACACACACAGACAGAGACTGAGACAGACAGAGAGGCAGACAGAGAGAAAGATTTAGCTGCTGATCTCAAAATTATGACTTTGGATGGCTAACAATAGTAAAAAACAGCAGAAGCTATCTTATCTTATCTTATCTTATCTTATCTATAATAAATATAAGTATGTATGTAAATGTTCGTTTGTTCAAAATCTTAAATCTCCGAGAGTTCTTCACCGATTGCTTTGAAATTTTGACACAACGTTGCATTCGAATATGCACGTGTTTTTATATGCCTACTGTTATATAGATGTCACACCTGTGACAGGTAAAAACATGCTTTTTTTAAAAAAACAGAGCCATCTGTTGGACATAAAAGCAAACCAGACAATCTCTATATCTGCACAGACAATGGAACAACAAAAAATATTGTATACCCACAAGCATTGTGAAATTAAACATATTACAAACGTGCACTTTCTTTTTTCTTTCTTTTCCATTTAATCAGACTGAGTCACAGCAACGCGTGGCCGGGTACAGCTAGTCATATAATAATAAATATATAATTTGCAGCCAAGATAACCTTCTTAAACTAGCATCAAAGTAATAATTTCACATGCTCAGCCACGCATTCTGGCCCATATGCTTAATGACATAGCCATGACTTCAACGACTTTCAGGATTTAGGGGCTAATGTAATCTTTGGAAGAATGATGGCACTTTTTAAAAGGGAGGACCTGAAACATGCTTTTCCTTCTGGATATGCTGAAATTGGATTTTACATCAATGAAAATAAACTTATCCTTTTTAAAGTATAGATATGAGTAAGTTATCTATTTTTGAAATGTTTCTTAGTTCTAAGAATCAGAAGATGAAATATTTTTCTGTATGAGGCAGATATAATAATAAGCCTAAGGACTGGATTAATTTTATATCAATACCCATGGATATATAGATTTTTTAATCTTTTTTTATTTTTTCTGTTCCTTGTCACATTTAATTAATCAAAATCATCATTTTATATCTAGGATTATTTTTTCCCTTAATTATAACCTTTTTTTCTGTTGATTTTTTGTACTTCACTATTAAAAATTTGAAAAAATAAGCCTTCTCGGGAGGTACGTTGAACTGAAGATGCAGCAACCATAGTAATAATAATAATATGTTTGCAGGAAAGCAATTTTTTACAAGATTGAGCACTGGGAGATGATAGGAGTAACCATCTTGTTTGCAACCAGGCAGAGACTTTGAAAGGACATTACATTCTCTTTTTCTTAAATTGTTCATTAACTACCTTTTAACTATTAGCAGCCTTCAAATTGACAATAACAAATTCATGAGGCATATTGAGGATAATAGCATTTGTTTTCACACTGATTTGAATGTTATTTCTGACACAGCCATACTGAAGTATCTTTTGTGCTGTTTTGTCTAAATGTATGATACCACCTTGACTTTTTGAGCCTAAGGATATTGCCCATCAAATGTTCTCCTAATCCCCATTTATCTGATCTTAACTGAAGTTAGTCAAAAGGGTCAGCTAGGTGGATCCAGCATGAACACATTTTTGGGAGATAAAGTGATACTGTAAAGTTTAAGAAGTAATAGTCTGCCCGTTCCTAAGAAACTCTGCATGGAACTGCTGACTACTATCCTATTGTAGGTATATACTTTGAGGGCAAAGTGCTTTAACATGTGATGACCTGTGTAATTGCATATATTCTTGGATGACACTGGACTGATTTCACTGCGGATGGATAGTTGTTCTGGTAGATAAAAAATTTGCAGGGGAGAAATTGTGACAAATCCTACTTGATAGATCAGCAGTTCTGTGGGTTGCAGAATTCTGCTGGACAAAGAGTTCAGGGTTGGAGCCAGTGTTACAAACAGGACTTTTTTTCCTCATAGAATGCCCAGAACGGAGTTCCGGCACCTTTTTTGGATGGAACCTTGTAGGGTAGGCAAGGCGGGTTGTATGACATGTGTGAGTTCCGGCACCTTTTTTTTTTTTTTTTTTTTTTTTAGAAAAAAAGCACTGGTTACAAATATTACATTCTATTTGTAGAGGCACTCCCAGAGAGTGGTGTTAGGAAATTATACCTCTGCAAACAAGATACATATATTTTGTGATGTCACCCATACTTTGTGATATTATTTAAGATATTATTTAAGTGTGTAGTTGCAGGCTTAATATCATTCATACGGTTTTGAACCAGTTCTAGATACAGTGATGAGATTTGAATCTGCCCTTTGTCTAAATCAACCAATCATTAGGATTGTGCAGAGCACTTGACTTTGATGCTGCACAACTTGCTAGAAAACAAGTGAAATACCTATCCACAGAATATTAATGCAATTAGAACTTTTGCGAGGTTTTTACAGCTGTTTTGGAAGTGTGTGTGTGTATGTGCAGATGTACATGTACATGTGCACAGCAGTTCATTTAGCCATGATTTGAAATGGAAAGGGTGTTTCATTCATGCTTCAGTGCATTGTGAAACACTAGTTAAATGCTTTGCATAGCCTTGTTAGAGATGCTTTTCCATCAATTTTATTTATCAGATATATTGTGTATCCTTCCAGGATAGTGTGTAATGTGGTAGATTTTCCTTTTTTAAAGCCAAAGAACATCATTTCAAAAGAACTAATTGAATTTGGAATTAGCATCATTTAGTAATAGAGATTAACTCTGACCTATTGTTTTTTGTCAGTGGAAAGACAACCACAACATTATCTTTTAATTTTTGAATTTTTATATTTCAAAACTTGAAATTCCTACCATTTCTGGTTATCAGGACCCAAGCCTAGCAAGCAAAGGAAGAGAAAAGGATAGGCATAAAAAGTGAGAGAGGTGATGGCAAAATTAGAACAAATATCAAGATTTGTAGTATTAAGAGATCTTTAGCTCTTATGACTGTCTAGGTATTTATTTATTTTATTTATAGGCTGGCTAACTCCCAGATGACTTTGGAGACTAGAATTAAATACCAGCTTATTAAAAGAAAATATAAAAGACCAGAATACTAAAGTGACAAACAAAACAAATAACCAAAAGAAAAGAAAAGAAATAGATGTTTGACATGATGTAGATTTTCACTCAGGTATTATGTGCCTCATGCCCCAAATATCAAAAATAAATTTAATACATGTTTTTAATACCAGATTGTATAATAGCAATAGCACTTAGACTTATATACTGCTCCATAGTGCTTTACAGCATTCTCTGAGCGGTTTATAACATCAGCATATGCCCCCCCAACAATTTGGGGCCTCATTTTACTGACCTGGGAAGGCTGGAAGACTGACTCAACCTTGAGTTGGTCAATATCGAACTCATGCAGAGTTAGCCTGCAATACTGCATTCTAACCACTGCACCACCCTAGCTGTATACATGTGCTGCCAAAACTTCTGGAATCTGGTCCACTCCATATGTGTTGAGACGCCATCTGTGTTGAATTCACAGTTAGCTTGACTGAAGAAAGTTGGAGGACTTGTACAGTAGAGATGCTTTTAGGAAGTTCTGTGTGATGATGGCATCTGAAATATATGATTTTAGTTCCTTTGTATTCTGTCCAAAGTTACTTGCCATGACCACAGGTTAGATAAATAAATAAAATAAAAAAAAATCAAAGATCAGGAAAGGATGGTTTGATCAGAAGACCTTCTCAGAAGATGATGCCCTCAGCAATGAGACTCTTTATGTACTTCCTCATATTAACCATTTTCTCACAATGCATAATTTGCGGTTTTGTTTTTAAAGCTAGTTTATAGGAAACAAAACCATTTTAATGGGCCAACCAAGATAGTAAAACATGATTATAATAGAGTTGTTGCAAAGTACGAATTTATGTCAAGAATGTTAATTATTTGTTTATGAATATGTAAAACAATATATAACAATTGCTGAATAAGCAATTTCTGACAATCCATGAACTAAGTAAATCTGTATATTGGTTATAAACTCGGCTGGAGATGTTACCTACCCTGGTAATGAAACCTTTGGAAACCAACCCACAAGCTCGGAGAACAAGCCTTTTCTCTCTCTCTCTCTCTCTCTCTCTCTCTCTCTCTCTCTCTCTCTCTCTCACACACACACACACACACACACACACACAAAGCTTTTACTCAGTCTGTGCAGAGTAAGTAGCTGTAGGTCATATATACATATTTTTTATAGCTTTTTCTCTTAAACTAGAAGGAATAATTATTAACATCTACGTAACTTAATATAATGAAATTGCATGAAAAATAATCATTAAGTATCTGATAATTTTTAAAGCCTTTAATAGCTTTTGCTTATAAAAACAGCACTCCAGATACATAGCAAAATTATCTGCTTTGAAGTTTATTAACTATAAATGATTATAAACTTTTAAGACTACAAACTGCAAATCTCATTAAAGCAACCTGGAACTTTTCCAGAACAGAGCTATTCTCTTCTATACCAGGAACCTGCCTGCAGGAATCAATGAGCAACAGGAGAGGCATATTCCAGGAAATTGGTCATTTCAGCAAAACCCTCATGTGGTTGGCTTAATCATGAAATGGGGCTGCAATTGTAACTCTATATTTTAAGCCATAATTATTAAGGAAATACTGGGATATTTTAGAGTTTTGCAACTCTTGTCAGTATGCGGGTATACTAATATCCATTCTCTGAAATGTAAGAACAATTATGTATAAACAAGAAAACTAGATGCATCTTTGATTTTACAATCAATATAGTTATCCTGTAAACCAGACATGTCAAACTTGCGACGTCACATGACGTCGCTCAACGTATCAGAACTTTTCCCCCATTGCCAGCAATGGGGTGGGCGCGGTTTCATCGTGACATGTCCGGCCTGCGGACCGGCAGTTTGACACCCCTGCTGTAAACTGTGAGTCTGTGTTGCTAATTCCTGGACTAGTTCCTGACAGTTGGAACAATTAACCAATGGAACAACCTACTTCCAGAAGCGGTGAATGCTCCAACACTGGAAATTTTAAAGAAGAGACTGGACATAAAAAGCATGTCATAGCTAAATATATAAATGCTTTAAAATTCGGGTTTTTTATTTCTAGCCTCCCAAGGTGCAATATAAAAAAATCCAGTGATATATATAACAGATATGCCTTTATTATTTTGTCTGAAATGGTGTAGGGTTTCCTGCCTGAGCAGGGGGTTGGACTCGATGACCTCCAAGGTCCCTTCCATCATCATCATCATCATCATCATCATCACCACCACCACCAATAATAATAATAATAATAATAATAATAATAATAATAATTTGAATGATTTACAGATAAGTAAAATTGTATACTGCCTGGATATCCATTCTGCAGTTGAATTGAGTTAGAAGCATATCCCATATATTATGGTACTGTTGAAATAAATTGATCAACTCAGAAATCCTGCTTTGTTCCAATGCCAAACATGAGATATTCTGGAGTCAGTTTTAATATTACATTCACTGCATTTGAAGAGGCCAGTAATTGGAGACATCAAGTTGTCTCCTCAGTTCTCCAGTATTAGATCTTAATTTTAGGTTATGCTGAATGAAATGCAAGTTTGTTCATTGATGTTATCAGACTTTTAAAACTAGTCCAATGTAATACTTATAGGTGAGAAAAATATATACAGTTGCTATTGCCTTGGTATTTTCTAAAGGCCATACGATTAATGGCTACTACTACAACAGAAAACAACTTTGTAAATTAATCTTAAAATAAAAAGATTTACATTGTTGGGAAACAGTTTGAGTTAAACATTTTCCGGGAATATACTGATTTTTAGATATTTGAGCAGTGGGGGGTGGATTTTCTGTGGAGCTGAATAATTACATCTGCTTCTATATATTCAGTGGCTAAACTTATAGGATAAATGTGGTGGTGTATAAGTGCTCTTGAGCTCACCTTTCATTGATTTTTGAGGTAAATGTATAGATTGGGCTTAGACCTAAGACTAAACTTTCAAAAGCATTTTAGTGTTATAACTCATTTCATATATTCTGCCAACAGCTGTTTTGTGTGAAAGTCTTCTCCATCCTTTCTCTTCTATATCACTGAAAATTATTTCAATATTTATTTCCCAAAAGTGTACATAGAAAATCCATTTCCAGAGGTTTAAGTATAATGGCTTGTCTGTTTCTGGCAGTAAGTCCTTCTCAGGCATGGGATGAGATAAATCCAGGCAGGTCATTGCATTTCACAAAGTTAATGTTTATGGTAGATGGAAAGATAAAAAGCAACTGTAGAAAAAGTGGTAATTTTGTAGAATATTTTTAGTTAGACAGTAGTGAGCCAGAACATACAGTAAATATTTCTTCAGTATACAAAAAAAGCACAAAACAATCAGGAAAACATGTTGTTGGACGGTAGTATATTCATCATTTTCTTCAGTAAGTGAGGAAAAGTTTATACTTGGTGACACCTGTCTTTTTTCAACTGTGTCTTGCTGTGAAAGAAACTAATCCATTATATCACTTCGGTCGTGAGCTATTCAAACTTACCAATGAGTATAATAATAACTTGCTTCAAAACAGACATGTTTGCATCACAATCCTTATTAGTTTTCATATTAGGTTCAGCTACTTGACCTCTTAGTATGTATTTGTTTACTTAGCACAAGCTCTTAGACATGACTCAATCAGTTCATTCATTTTTTTGGGACAAAAATGAGACCATAAGATACAGAAAATATTTGCCCCTCAGAGTATACAAAAAGCCTTTTATAGATTTATATTCCAAGATATAAATTCTAGATGTTTTCTTCCTGATCTTTTGAGGCAAAATACAGGCTTTGCTTTAATAACAAGATATATTACACAGAGAACTACTGGGGGATTTTATTGCCATTCAGCAAAGTTGGCTTTTTACAATGATTTTGAGAAATAAACTGGAGATTATTAGATAACATGCTTACATTCTTTTCTTTCTTTCATCTGTATCATTTATAATTTTAAAGAAGGAAAAAATAAAACATAGATGACATTATCTTCCTCTCTTGCTTGTTTACATGAACTTAAGCAATTTTCATTCCTTCCAGCAATGTTTCCATTTCGCTGTGCAGATCATTAAAACAAGTCAGGTAGAAATATTGACCTTCATATATTTTTATTTTATTCAAGCACGTAAATTCTATAAAATAAAAAAACCCTCCATACTATCTTTGTTTTTATTTCATTTAGCATTTTCAGACCATGTTGAAGACTAAGCTAAATGTCTTAACTCTTCGGAAGGAACCACTTCCCACTGTAATCTTCCATGAGCCAGAAGCCATTGAGTTGTGCACCACAACTCCATTAATGAAGACTCGGACACATGCTGGATGCAAGGTATGTAATAACTGAAGCAACACATCTTCTCTGGCAATGTTCCACTTGAACAGAAGATAAATGAAAAGAGGACTCCAAATATTTATGCTTTCAGAATATATGAGCATCAATTGATAAAACTGGCATGTTATTAATATCCAAGGGAAAAAAATCTGAGGAAAATATTTCGTTAGACTCCATTCCATGTTTTCTGGACTTGTTAAAACATATTCCATATATACATATTGCTCATTCTTTGTTTATAATTCTGTTTGGTCAAATTAAATTTTTATTACTGATATTTTTTTTCCCTTTGAGTCAGTTTTTTGACTCTTGGTGATTGTCTGTTCAAGTTGCTGCAGTTTTCTTGGTAACATTTTTTGAAAGTGATTTGCCATTGCCTTCTTCCCAGGGCTGAGAGAGAGTGACTGTCCTAAAGTAATCCAGCTTGTTTGTGCCTAAGGCAGGACTAGAATCCATGGCCTCCCAGTTTCTAGTCTAATATCTTAACCATTATACCAGACTAGCTTTCATTGACACATTAGGCAGCTGCAATTTTGAATATGTTGGTCCCTTAAATAGCATACAGTGACTTAGTTTCCAACTGATGTTGTAACCCAACTCCCATCATCCTTCAGTCAGCATGGTTGTTGACTGAAGGAACTGAAGAGCAAAATGTCTGATGAAGACCAGATTATGGGAGATTTATCTCAAAACATTCTTAAACAAATAAAAATAATCGAATAGACATTCCATACAAATGTGACAGGTAAAAACATGCTTTTGTTGAAAAACAGCGTCATCTGTTGGACGTGAAAGCAACACACGCTTTTACCAGTCTGAGCCACAGCAACGCATGGCCAGGTACAGCTAGTAAATAAATAAAAATACTGTGATGGATTGCAGAATACATAGTATATATAAGATACACGATTTATTTCCTGAGTTCTATGATGGATATCAATGAATAGTGGGACTACAAATGATGCCTCCTGCCTGTGTCCCTTGAGAATTACGCTGAATCAAAGAAAAAGTGCTGGACTATGTGGATTGCCTTCATATATGACAGTTTCTTTACCTAATTTTAGTTTAATTGAGATTTTGTGTAATTGCTTCCAAATAGCAAAATGCAATCATTTGAAATACCGTGTGAGCCTTTGCATCTGTAGATCCCGTTCTGCTCATAGAAAACTGTAACTCATAGTTTTGTTGTGGATGTCCCTTTAGATAGTTTGTGCCTCCAAATTTTTACTCAATCTTGTCAATGTTGTGTTTGATTTTTTTGTCATGAAGTTTTATTAAGCCTATTCAGTAACAGGCAAAGCTATTTGTGTGTTATATAGTAATGTTTTTAAATATCAGTTAACTTTTTAGAGAAAAAAAAACAACTATGGAAGAAGGAAAGGATTTTTCTGTAATTTTAATAATAATAAATCTTAATAGTATCTTTCAAGAAATTACGATCTTGGGCAGCTGACAGTCTATGTCTTAAACAGTTAATTAAATATAATTTGGCAGCATGGGCTATCTTTATGGAGATATATGACCATTTTTAGTCAAACATAGAAAAGAACAAAATGAGACGTTTACCATATTTTTACAAGTGGTTAATCTTCCACTTCTGTGAGCATCTTCCTTTTTATCAGGCTTTGAAATATGGCATGCCATGCCTGTAGATGACAGCCATTTTGATGCAATGATTAAGGCACAAGTCTAGAAACCACGAGACTGTGGGTTTAGTTCCACCTTAGGCACAAAGCCAACTGTCTTTTAGCCCTATGAAGCAGGCAAACCACTTCTGAAAAACCTTGCCCAAAAAACTATAGAGACTAGACTAGGCAGTCACCAAGAGTCAACACTGACTCAAAAGCAGAAAGAAGAAAAGGAAGGAAGGGCTTTTAAACAACCACAGGATATATCCTTAGTCTTATATAATTTTCTTCATGTAATTGTTTATTACATTTAGCAAATTCTGGCACAATTTTCATATCATAGAATTCTTTGGACAGGCCAAATCTGGGTTTGCTGCCTCAAATGGCAGCACTTGCTGAACATAGATGGGTAAGTTTATTCTTACATTTAGTAATCTGAATACAAAAATAATTTATTTTGATGATGGCAACAGTTGATTGTGCAAAAATGGGTACTTGCTAGAATATGAAAGGAAAAGGTAGGATGGTGAAAGCAAATAGAGGATGTGGTGGTAAGGCCAAGAGGAAGAAGAGGTTAGGAGAGAAATTGAGTCTAGTTCTTTGCTGATGTAGTTTGATAGTAACTTTCAGTTCTTGGAAAATCACAGCACCCCATTTACAATGGGTCACATGTTACATGGTTTCACTTCTGCTTTGAAAGAGTCCCAAGCCTTAAAGGTTCCCCCATAATACATTTATTGAGGTGGTGGTCATTTACCTCTAACACATAAGGTTGCATTCATATTCTCATCACCACAAGCATTTGAATGATTACTTATTTATTGTGCATTCTCTGTTTTTGGTGGTTTTGTTTATGGATCTGTATTATGCTATTTTCTTTTACTGTTCATATTTTATGATATGTTAGTATGCTGTTTATCACTGCAAGTCCACAAGGATTTGGCAGCATACAAAGTTAATTAATAATTTTATCTATTTGTGTATGGTGTTTAATATATAAATCATCATAATACTCATATTCTGAAGAAGATAAATGGAGCAACATTTATGTGAAAATCTCTAATTTAGCAACAGTTATTTTACTGAAAATAATAGGATGAACAAAGTATAATAACATGAAGCTGTGAACTGTAAATTATGGCGGTAAATGAAAAATCAAAGCATTTTTCCCTGCCAGGTTTTCTTTTTTTAACATGTAATAAAAATTATAATAATTTTGTATAATAGAAAATAAATAGTTTATTAATTATTCAGTAAAACATTCAATCTATAATCAGATATTTGTAGATTGGTAATTTAGATCATAGATTACATCCTAAATTCATAGTTGGAACAATAAACCAGACTGTTTAATGTAAATTGGCCCCTTACAATGTGAGCATCGCCCATAGGCCTGAGCAGACCCTAAAAACCAAGATCATGGACTCCAAAGAGCCGCTCCCCGACGATCAAAGATTGTCTGCAGTTTATAGAATTAATTGCAAGAACTGTGCGAGCAATTACGTTGGGGAAACAACTAAAAGGCTCAGGACTAGAATCCATGAACATAAATTGGCAAATAAAAGGTGGGAGCAGCGCTCACAAGTGTGGGCCCATAGGGCCAGCTTTGGCCATACGTTTGATCTGGCCAATGCGGAGGTTATATCCTGTGAGACCACCAAGGGTGGCCGCTTGCTCAAAGAAGCCTGGCTCTCCGATGAGAATTCCATCAACCAGCATATAGACCTCCTACCAGCCTATCAGACCCTCAGAAGGTGGGAGAGACAGCACTGCGATCCACGGAGGAGACATCTAGCCTGTCCTTCGCAGGATCGGGTGGCAAAATGATCAATGAGACAGCAACGATCTCTAGAAAAGACGATGACCCGGTTAAAGGGGAGAGAAACCAGGGATTTAAACAACGGGACAGCTCCTTGCACGATTGGGGCAATAGGTCTACAGGTGAGGCGGCTATGACTTCCATGGGAGGAGATGACGGACCAATGGTGCGCCACGGCTGTGAGCTGGGGATAGACGCGTAGAGGTGATCTGGAATGAGGCGGAGAGCAGGAATGCCTGAACAGCCATCCTTCGCAGGATTGGGGTCGGGGAGTTACGGCCGGGATAACAGTGGCCTTGGGGGTGGGAGAGGATGATGGGCCAACAGTGTACCCGAATTGCAGTTTGAGAAACAACATCCGAGATCGCCCCAAAATAGGGGAAGGAGACAAGGCACAGAAATGTTTGGACAGCTGCCCCCCCGGGCGCTTGTACGCGCGCCAGAAGAGTGATTGAGGATCGGAGAACAACCATCAGGGACAGGGACAGGTTTCCAGATGCAGAGCAACTCGATGCATTGTGGATGAGCACAATCAACGGGCCGATGATGCACTCGAGAAGCCGGGCGCAGAGGCAGGCCGTTACATAAACTAGTTCCCAGATCTACTTTCATTCCAACTCTGACGACGTCAGCAGTCTGGCCGATGAAAGCTTAGTGACTTTTTAACTACAGGCTTGTTTACATTAAACAGTCTGGTTTATTGTATCCTAGTGTTCATTTTTCTTTCTTTCAATTTGGTTTATATATATAAATAAAATGTAGAAAAAACGAACACCAGGATAAAAATAAAACAAACCTGTTTAATATAAACAAGTTTGTAAGTAAAAGAATTACCAAGCTTTCATCGGCCTGACTGCCGACATCATCAGGGTTGGAATGCTAGGTGATTAGGAAGCTTGCCTATATAGCTACCTGTCTCTGCGCCCGGCTTCTCGAGTGCATAATCGGCCCATTAGTTGTATTACTCTGGAACGTGCTAAGTTGATTCACATCCGGCAGCCTGTTGGTGGACCCGGTGGTTATGTCCAGATCCTCCATTACTTTTCTAGCGCACGTGTAAGTGCCTGGGGGATGGCTGTCAAGCTGTCTCTGCCCCCTATCTATCCTCCCCTCTCTCATTTTGGAGCGATCTCTCAAACTGCATTTCAAACGCTCTGTAGGGCTGTCATCTTCCCCTATGGCTGCTGTTGTCTCGCCTGTAGCTCTCTCTCCCCAATCCTGCAAGGAGCAGCTGTTAAGATCTTCCTGCTCACTATTCTCCCCCCCTTTTGTCTCTCCTTCCGAGCTGCTTCCGTGTGTCCGTTTTCCACACCTGATCTTGACACATCGTTAGTTTCTTGTCCCCTTCCATAGCAGCTGTTACTGCCTCACCCATAGCCCTGTCACTCCAGTCTTGCCTGTTGCTATCTCATTGTAATGTTCCCTGCCCCCTCTCTCCTTTTTCCGGTTTGCTGTCTTCCCTAGGGATCACAGTTTCCCCATTTGTAAAATCATGATCTTGCTTTTGTACCATGAAGGGTGGCCATCTACTCTGTGGATTGCAAAGTTGACTCTCCCACTTTCTAAGGGTCTGGTATGCCGGTAGGAGGTCTATGTGCTGGTTGATGGAGTTTTCATCCGAAAGCCAGGCTTTTTTGAAAAGGCGGCCACCCTTGGTGGTCTCATGAGATATGGCCTGTGCGTTTTCCAGATCGAATGTATGGTCCAGGTTGGCCATGTGGGTCCACACTTGTGAGTGCTGCTCCTGCCTTTTAATTGCCAGTTCATGTTCATGGACCCTAGTCCTGAGCCGTTTGGCTGTTTCCCCAACGTAATTGCAGGGGCAGTTCCTGCAGTTGATTCTATAAACTATAGAAGATTGCTCACCGTTGGGGAGCGGCTCTTTAGGACGCATGATTTTAGTTCTTAGGGTCTGCTCTGGCCTATGGGCAATGCTCACATTGTGGGGAGCCAATAGCCGTGCCGTGGCTTCGGAAACACCACAGATGTAAGGTAAGCTTATCCGTGTGGCCGGTGTCGTCATTACTCCGGAGGACTGGGACCTACGCAATTGACGTGGTCCGCTGTCAGGTCTCACAATTCCGCGGGGTAGCCATTGAGCCTAAAGGTGTGATATAGATGTTTTCTCTCTTCAATTTTGGCTCTAACCGTGCTACAGTGGGAATCGATCCGTTTGAATAAAGTCCTAATACAACTAATTTTGTGCGCTACCGGATGATTACTCCTGTAGTGCAGCGTTCTGTCCATATGAGTAGGTTTACGATAGACGGATGTACATAATGTACGGTTAGATGTCGACTGACTAGTACATCTAAAAAGGTAAGGGTGCCTTGGGTCTCTTCCTCTGCCATAAACTGGATGTCCGGATATACGGAGTTCAACTGCTCCAGGAATTTGATGCTATCTCGTCTTTTGATAATTACAAAAGTATCACCCATGTAGCGTATCCAAAATTTAGGGCGATACCTAGCCATTACTATAGTCTCTAACCGCTGTAGCACCGCCTCTGCAATAATGCTTGAGATGGGGGGATATATATTAACATTTTCACCTTTTTTGTGATCATTTTGGCTTCTGGATGGGACCACAAAAATGTAACGTGTAATTTTATGAGTAATATCTGGACTGGGTTGCCATGGTTACTAGCCTATGTAACTAGTCAGCAACAGTTAGTTGACTTATTGTGATGATTAATGTCGAAACTGCATTTCAACTTCAGTTGGCTTTGCTAGATAGACCATTCTTTATTTCTAAAACTTGACAACATAAACTGTATTAGGATGACTATACTTGTTCCATGAAGCTTGAAAAACATTGCTCCCTTGTGAAAATAGATATATAGGTTATTCATCTTTTCCCCAACAGTTTTCAGAAAAGGAGTGCCTTTAATCATATTAGTTATAAGAAAATGTACTTTGATATTCTTAAATTTTTAGGGAGCATTAAGAATCAGTTTGGCTGATAATAAATTTAAGGACTTATAAAGAACTGATCAGAGTTGTCAATACCTTGACTAAGAAACAGACTTATGAAATGAAATGACTTATATGGATTCATAGTAAGCCTTCATAAAGTCATAAAGCCATCACATGTCTATATTTTTCAGAGCACTTTTATGAAAGAATTGATGTCAACTTTATTTAGAATATTTCATTGTGACTGGGAAAATGGTTCAGTATAGGGACACATTCTTATGCAGCACTGTTCCTTGAGTTATAGTTTTAGAGACTCATTCAGTAGCCCTCTTCCCTTTGCCTCACTTTTCTGATATTCTGTTTTCCTGAGCCATGACTTTAGCATGTTTGTAATACTAATTTACATTTTGCATTTCTCTCTCTTTCCCCCCCTCCCTCTTCTTTCTTTCCCTCTCCTTCCTGCTGTGTTTCAATCCTGGAATAAAGCATAATGATACTGCTAGGCATAGGATTCTTTACAATAATATACATTATCACATAATAGGTAATTTATATATGATATATTATTATTTATAATAATCACGCCCTGACATACGTTTTTTGCTTAACATTCAGGATTTGTGACTCATATAACAGCAAAATACTCTGACAGCTGTTTAATTTTATTTTGTAGATAAAAATATATTGCAGAAACAATTTTTGGAATTTCTGCAAAGCCTATGAAGAATATATATGGTTTAAGTTTTATCCTTGTCAAATAATATTTGCATCTTTTGTACTTTGTCGCTATGGATTTGGGATCTAATAAATAAATTAATTGTGAGTGGTCCAAAATCACAAGTAAACTTCATAGTCATTTGAGATTTGAACCTGGGTCTCCTCCTTCCACGTGGAGCTAGCACAACTATTAATCGCATAAATGGATTGGAATAGAGAAAAAGAGGCAAAGAAGTGCGATCCATTCTCATAACACCATCAGAGAAGTTGTAAAATTGGTTAATATGGCTGGCTCAGGAATTCTGGGAGTTGAAGTCCACGAGTCATAAAAGAGCCAAGGTTGCCTACCTCTAATGCTAACTCTGAGGATTTCTGAGTTCCATTATCCTAATGAAGATTTGGTGAATCCATCTATTTGTGACAGAACACTTCCTTTAGGATATTCTTAAAATAGTTAAGCTAGTTCTCTGTTCTGTATTTTACTTCCTTGCCTGCCTTCAAATAAAATAATTCTTGCTTTGTGCAGTTTTGAATTGCAGGCTTTTTAAATTTAATTGTATGGGCTGTTCTTTCTTTCACTCCATTATGATATTATAAGTCTCATGGATAAGAAATAGGAAATATAAAACTACAACAACATTTGCTGTTCCACGCAGTATTTGACTCAGCATAATATGTTAGGTTGTTCTGCATTACATTTCTCCTTTTAGAGAATTTCTATTTATTTATTTATATATTTTGTAGGAACTTTTGACTCAGCATAATATGTTAGGTTGTTCTGCATTACATTTCTCCTTTTAGAGAATTTCTATTTATTTATTTATATATTTTATAGGAACTTGCATGCACGCATACATATCTTTCCCTCATGCTATTTGCTGTTCAGGGTAAATGCAATACATTTGTGCAAAGGGCAGAAAAGGAGTAAAAATTGTAAGCCAAATAAATTAAACACAAGATAGGAGAAAGAAACAGCTAAATCTAATTTATATCAGTACCATTCACTGTACCTCTCCATGCATTTTGATCTTCGTACGGTTCCTTTAAAACTCTCATTTTGAGGATTTCAAAAACTCCATTTAATCACAAGTGATATTCTTTTTCACCCATTTGCTTTTAATTTAAATATTTGTTTTGCAGTTGGATCCTTATTTGTTCTCTTTGAATGACCAAACTATCTCAAAGTCACAGACACTTCTGTATCCAATCATTCAGCACCCATTTATTATTGATACCACCTCTGTTTTTGCCACACACATATCTTACAAAGATGTCATGGTAAAAATTTTCTGTAGAAGTGGGTGGCAAATGTACAGAATAAATTTAAAACAAATAATTCTCCTTTATATTGCATTCAAATTGCTTTTATGTTTCTCCTAACATATCTAAACCTCACTTCTTATATATCATGTTGGGTAGAAGCTTGCATATATGTGCATTTATTTACATTCTGAATTCATATCAACAGACTTTTGTAATTTTCAACAGAACACTTGTTTCTCAGGACCTTTGTACCAGTATTAGAAGATTTTAAATTTTTTCCATCCAATTTTGCACCATTAGCAAACATTCCACCAAGTGCACACTACTTGCTCTAGTTATTTGCCATTTATGTATAAATTAGCAATTAGTCACTCCGTTTCCTTGTCAAACACAACTAATTTCTAGGGTCTTCGATGCATTAATTTTCAGATATTTATTGATTATTGCAATAATCTGTTTTACATTTAGATTCTCATGTTATTATATGGGCTAATGAAGAGTAAAAATCAGATACGAACATCTCTTGCCCAGAGTGAAATACAGAACAATCATGGCATTGTTCCAATCATCATACATTGCTGCAGTTTTCACACATACGTATGTTCAACTAGTTATACAGACACTCCATAAGCAAACTAAACCATGTTTTATTTTATTGACATCATCTATGTCTGTTTTGCTTACCATTTTTCATCAGTGTCACAGTATTTTTCCATTTTATCAATGTTTGGGGTCACTAACGTTTATAGCATTCATTTCAACTCCACAATTTGACATATTACCATTCTCATACTCTTCTTTCCAACATTTGTTCACTTCAGTTTCATCCCATATAATCTCATCACTTTTATTCTTATTTCCATTCACTGTGATGGAGAATCTTCCTCCATTCTGTCAATATTGTAAGGTAGACCAGATAGGAAATGCAGTCAGATGAGTTAATTCTACTTTATTGTAAACTTACTTTTTGATAAAGGTCAGGCACTTTTTAATAAAATTTTATTGGAAGATGTTCTATAGATGCTCTGTTTCCTTTTTCTGCTGTTCAGGGTTGGTACAGTGACTTTGTGTTTGTCTAAATAAAGTTCTTATGCAGTTTCTCTTGTGGGAGATTGTGTTATTACTTTGATACTGGAGCACTTGGTTGGTGTGGGTGCTTTTTCAGTACACTTGTGCTTCTAGTTTGCCATTGTGGTCTCTGCTGATCAGGATGTTCAGGAAGGGTAGTGAGTTGTTGTTTTCTTCTTCTTTGGTAAACTGGATTCCTTTGAAGATGTTGTTTATGGTTTTATGGATGTTCACTAATTGGTCCTTTTTTATTATGGTGGATGTGTCAACTACATGTCTGATCCATATTTTGGGTTGTACTTATGAATTATGGCTTCCAGATTTTACATAATGGTCTCCACTATAAGACCTGAAAGTGGTGATCCCATAGGTGTATCTTTAATTTGTTAACAAGTTTGTCCATAAAATTGGAACTATGTAGTTAGGCAGATGATTATATGATTCATAAATAATCTTCATGTATTTGGTTTATGTATTTGGTTTGTGGAGCAATGTGGTCATAGATTCTTTGGCTAATTCCGGATCTATGGATGTGAAAAGGACCATGACATCAAATGAGACCAACAATCAAGTATACAATACCCCTATCAAGAAACTGCCAAACAAACAAACAAACAGGAAACAGCCCAACCAAAGAACCTCTAAGACCACCCTCACCAACACTGACAGGGCAAGCTACTAGAATATAAACTGAGGGCAAACTGCATTCCTTATCACTGATGATACTTAGCTTGAGAAATGAAATGTCTGCAAGAAAACAACCAAGCTCAGAGAGCACCAAGGACCCCTCAAAATCTTGCATGTCTCTCTCCTCCATCCCCTTTACAGTCCAAGAAACCTTTAACAGTGCTTTATTTCCACAAAAATCGCTCTAAATATTTTATTTCTGTTTTAATTTTATTTTATGTCGTCCACAGCATCTATCACTTCATCCTTCCACTAAGTGCCTTTTCTGATATTTCCTATTAACAGAAGTGATGCCTCCATATCCTTCTCTGTAGCATAATCCTTTACATTTCTTGTAAACATTTCCCATATCCTGTTTCTTTGTATCCAACTTTGTATTTGTGATGTTTGAAGATTATATATAATCTTTTTTTCAATATAGGATTCATACTTGTGGCTCTTAAGTCTGGGTGGCTAACAATAGTAAAAACACAAGCAACAAAAACAGTAGCCCTCTTCCCCTCTCCTAAATGAAGGAAATATACCATCACTAAATATAAAGGCTTTAAAAGCAGTAATCAGTACCTTGAGTCGTGCCCAGAAAGAAGCTGGGTCCCAATGCAGCTCATGCAGCAGTGAGGGACATGGGCAAACTAAAGAGTGCCCAATACTATGTGAGCTGCTATATTTTGAATGAGTTGCAATGTCTGGATGGTCTTCAAAGAGCAGCAAAAGTCCAACCAGGAAATTATTGCAACCTTCTCCTTTCTCCTAGCTTCTCAATCACATTACATACCTCTTTTTCATTTGTTCAGTCATTTAGACATTCGTTTATTTATTAATACCATTTAGTATTTAGGCTTCTTTTCACACCATATTCTGTGTTTTCCCTTTTGGTATCCCAGGAGCCAAAAGCACTGAATACAGTGCACGTTTTTATTTTCCCCTCTTTTCTGTGGCTAAATCAAAGAACTAAAGGCTGATCTTGTACTAGAAGAGAAACAAGAAGTCTTAAAAGCTTCTGACTGTATGTTCCTAAAAGTTTCCAATTTTATATAAAATTTAATAACATTTCTTCCATTCATTTTCCCCTCCCACCAGAAGTTTTTCTAAAGTATTTTATAAAATGTTTTCCCCAAAATACAGTTTTAGGCAAGAAAAGCTCCTGCGGAACAGTAATATTTTTTTATATCTGTGTTTATGCGTAAAAAGAAAGTTTATAATCATTTGAAGAAATAATGAGCCAGGTTATTTTGCAATAAAGTAGATGTTCTATTTCAATACTTCTAATTTTTTTTCTTGAAATATTTTGGAAATCTTTTTGGAAACATACAATTGAAGTGCATTAAACTACACAGCAGCTGTACAATGTCTATTTTCATTTCTCCTTTAAATGTGTCTTTGTTCCAATTCCTGTTTTTATTTTATACTTAACAATATTAACATTTTTTCATGAGTAAAATACAAGTCTAATAAAAAATAATAAGGAAAAAAGAAAAAAGTTCAAAGAGAAGGAAGGAAGGAAGGAAAAGATAATTAATTAAACAAGAATCAGGAAAAAACAACTTCTGATCTTTCTTTCAATAGGTATAAACATACTCATTATCAACACATTATCAACATTGGAAAAGAAAAACTTTGTCAATGGTACAAGACAGGAAAAATAAAATTAGAGAAAATATGCAACAATGGCAAAACAGTTTAATATATATATAAAACACTAAATATAAATACTAAAAGTTAAATTTAAGTGGGAATCATTTTCTTTTATACTATACATCACCCAGAAGCGAAATCCATTGATATGCAATATGGTTTCTAAGAAAAGAGATATGTAGCCAGTTAAATAGATACTATCAATACACTTCATTGTTCATTGTACAATACAAATATTTAGATTAGCAGTTGAAACAAATGAAAGAGAAAAGAATATGGCATCACTAAAAAGTCTTTCTATTAGTTTTTTACTTGTGCTTTATCAGTATCTTTTGTTGTTATTCTGTGATTTGTATGTTTTAGATTTCCAAAAACCTGTTGAAAAGCTTAAATAATAATTATTTGAGTTATAAAGTGACATTTATTGCAAACTATAAATATAAAACTTACTCTGGGTGAAACTATAGACTACTAAAAACTTACGTTGTGCTAAGTTTTAATGGAGATTAAGAGGAGTTCTATTTAGTCTTAACATAATGTATCATTGTCCCAACAAAATTTTCAGGCTTTATTAGAGGATGTATTTATTATTGCAGCATTTTTGTACTGTTCTTCTCCACATTTAACATAGTAATGACTTGCTGCCAATATGATTGTGTAGCATGTCCTGCTAGAGCA
>NW_015386749.1:442878-478548 GCF_001527695.2 Protobothrops mucrosquamatus
TGCTAGAGCATGGCTGCCTATCCCATTGCACACATCTGCAGAAGCCACACATTTCTGCAGCGTCCATAGCAACCCCATAGCTCCCTGCACTGTATAGGATTACATTTTTTCAGCCTGTTGGTTTTGTATTTTGAGAAGATTGGAAGCTTTTAAACTCCAATTTCATGTCTGAAAAATCCTAAATTCCTGTTTATGAATCTGGTCAAAGTTAGGTGAAATCCTCTGCTATAACTTAAGTTTTTCATCCTGTATAAAACCACAAACCTGAGTTAGCATGGCCATGCTTGGGTTGCAACTAAACAGCCACTGATGACGTAGAACTTCAATGAAGTCAAGGAACAGAAGCTTGATTCTTGTTTGTTTATTTGTTGTCTAGTTTTTGGATGGATGAAATCCACATCCTGCTAAATTTGGCTAGCAAAACCATAGCTAGCTTGTTAGCCATACTTGACTGTTGCCAGAGCTAGGAAATGTTTTGACATATTTGGTACAGGCTACTGTATATGAATATTACATTATTTAATCAAGGGGTGAATAGAAAATGCCAGTATTTTTATGTAACTATTTGTGTACACAGAGAGCTTATGCACTAGAAACAAATTCCTTGTGTGTCCAGTCACACTTGGCTAATAAAGAATTCTATTCTATTCTATTCTGTTCCGTTCCATTCCATTCCACTCCACTCCACTCCACTCCACTCCACTCTGCATGAAAGATCTTAGGCAAAGGTGTGCTATACTTCCTATATAATTTATACTTTTTCTATCCATAAGTAAATTAGTTAACCCTAATAAAATTGAATCTGCCTTATGATTTTTCAAAAGTTTTCTTCATCTTGAAGAAATTCTCTTTATTGGTAGCAATGGGAGAATTGCTACTGTGATGTTGTATTGTATTTTGCATTATTTTTCTTATTCTGAAGATTCCCTGGATAGCCACAAAACCCCAGTCTGCAGAACCTCAGGGAGAAAAGTTCTTTCAATTCCTTTGAAATGTAATTGAAATGTGGGAAGTTGGGGAAAATGCAGATCAGTAAAGAGGTAAAATTTTGGTGAAAGAAAGCACACTCCTTATATTGGTAAGAGTATCACATTCTATTCATGAGGATTTCACTAACACTCTGTTGTTCAATCAGATTGCATGAGAACTAAAAGAAAAATTCAATGGAAACTATATTACAGTATTAACTTTAAAACTATCACAGAAATGAAAATGAATCTTCTGTAGAGATGATGGAAGACAAATTGGACAGGAGAATGTAGAGCAGACATGTCAAACTCGTGACATCATGTGACGTCATGCAATATATCGGGACTGTTTTGCCATTGCCAGCAATGGGGTGCCAGCAATGCGTCATGTGCCAGCTTCCACATGACGCATCCGGCCCACAAGCCGGCAGTTTGACACCCCTGATATAGAGAGCAAAAGGATTACCTAAGCTCATTGTAGTAATGACATAGTTTTAGTTCTCAGTGTGGGAAATGACTGAAAATTCAGTTTCTATGCTGCCTTCAAAAAAGTCTAATTCTTGAATGAACATGATAGACTATATGGTTGCAAATGCTCTGAAGTTATGGTGTGTTTTCCTAAGCACATTTTTTCAGCCTACAAACATTTCTGTAGTCTGGATATGGATAAATATAAGGGATATTGAAAAGAATGCAGTGAAAAGTTCCAGACATACACTAGTTTTCCATTATTTCCTCTAGACAGACTGATTATGTGCTTTTTCTCCACTTACAGACTTCCCAAGCATTTAATAGCTTAGATGCCTGCTAAATGTTTTGAAGATATTTTTATATGAAATCTTATCTTCCAGAAAGCTGATCTGAGCATCTGTTAAGCAGATGGAGGTAAAAATGTATCCAGTTTATAATGGCAAACACAAGTAAGGGAAACTATCCAAATGTTGAGCAACTCATTGGAGCCTTAAGCTCCCTAGTATTCTAAGGGCAAGATCTGAATCTTTACAGCTAAATGGTTGTAGAAAAATCAGTTGTTTGCAGCATACGTTGCCAACTAGTTTAAACTGCACACTAAACATTTTTGTTAGCAAAAAGCTAGGCCAGACTTCAGCTGTTTTAGTATTTGTTCAATGAAAAGGTCAAATAACTAGTTGGAATCAACTTATTTTTAAGCAATATTTCATATTGCTTATGTGCTTGTTTTTCAAAGAAAGGTTTGATGGATTATGGGGTATAATTACCTAATGCTTATGGCTACAATTGTATGATATTTGAACCAGAACCAGAAATAAGTCCTAACACAAAATAGTTGGGTATGTATTACTACATAATAATATTTCCTTCAGTTCTTTATTTCAACTTAAGTGTACTATTAATAGGATCCATTAAAGAGAAGGTTTGTGGTTCCCAATCTGTGGTCTACAGACTACTCCTGAATTATGAGAGAGTTATCATCATCATCATCATCATCATCATCATCATCATCATCATCATCATCAAACCCCATTGCATCTACTGCAGCAAATGTGTCAACTCCAATTTTCTGAGTGGACTTAATAAATTATAAAAAATAGCTGTATTTTATATTCCTCTTAATATATAATTTTGAATTCTGCAGCCATAGCTATGTTGAAAAGGTTGTTTTCCAAAGCATGCAGTGCAGTGGTCTGAATAAATGAAAGGGTTAGAAGCCACTACAACCACTGCTGGAAATTTTTGTCAGGTTTTGAAAATAGAATCTCTTATAAAATACATTCATTTAAATGTTTATGCACATGCAAGAACACTTGAGCATAATGAGAACTTTAGTTCTTCTTAATGAGGGGAAGTGTTGCAGTCTACTTGGTCTCTTCCATCTTAATAAACTGACTATTTTTCCCCAAGCTGTAATTTTAAGCATTTTAAAGGGCATGTTATAGTAATCTATCTTCAAGGTTATGATATTACTATGATAAACACAGATTTGATACAAGAATTATTTGTAAATTGTAAAGTGCATGCAGCATTTTAAAATGTTAATGTTTAAATACCTTGTGTTGCTATTATAAAAATATGTGTAATTGACTGACATACCCAAGAATGTAGTAGTAGTATTAACTATATATGAAAGTAAATAAATAAACCAACTGCAATAAATAAAAAGGTCACAAACCTTGAGCAACTGCAAGAAAATAAAGTAGAGGAAAAGAAAATATGAGTTCTGTATTGGAAAAGTATTAGATAATAGATCTGGCAATAGACAAAATGTAAATTAGATGTGGGGAAAGGTCAAAAACAATGAAAAAATGATGTTATGAATTTTCACAGAACTATGTAGGGTAATGTTAATAGAAAATATAAAAAGAATGCTTAGTATAATGTTAAAATATGAAAGGCTTATGAATGAGGAAAAAATTAAGATAAAGCCAAAAATAAGAACAAAAAACATCTAATACATATAGAGAATGAAAGATAATTGTACACAATGCAATCAAGCCAGGGCAAGGAATGGTTCAGATTATAATAAATACTAAAAATACGCTGACTAATTTTGCTGAAATAAAAACATGTTTTGGAAATGGATAAAAAACTACTAAACAAGGAACCTTCACATAGAAAATGGAATTAAGAATAAAAATGATGAAATAGGGACATGGTCGTTCCTATTAAGTTCAGAAGCTAATCTAAGGCTGGTTGTAGGTTTTGTAGGTTGTTTAATGCAAGAAATAAAATGGAGCTGTTCTCACCCTTGGTTCTGAATATAATATAACCATGTGGCTTGTCTAATAATGTTGCTTGTCTGTAACTAAAAATGTCTTGACTCTTGTTGACCTGGAATATATCAGGCAACAGTATTTAGAGTTCCTCTGTGAGAAGGCTTCTTGATTAAATTCATGAGAATAAATTTTATAGGAACCAGAATATATTTTGCTTAGGGCATCTCTGGAGAATGTCAGCTCTGAAATCCAGGACCAGTTTTTATGTAGCAGCAGAAGCTGGTAAATTACAGGTGCTTTTGCATTAAGAAGTACTAGAAAGTTGTTTGAGGAATGCTGTAAGAGTGTTGTATGATAGATATGTGAATAATATATAGAATGCTTAGTGAAAAGTTTTATTACTGAAAAATAAGGCAAGATAAATATAAGATAATAATAAGGTAAGATAAAAAATAATGTTTTTGGTAATGTTAAAGATGTATTTGTCAAAGATGCTAATGGGAGTGCACTTTTGTTTTCAGATTTTGCTGGTGAGAACTTGAAGCAAATATTTGATAAAAGGATGCTGCAATGAGTAGTACAAATCTGAAAATCACAGTATCAAACACAAAAATGATTGTCTAGCCTTCGCAATAGTTGTGTTTGACAGAACAGAAAATGAAGTAAATAATTGCAAATTATATATAAATGAGAAATAATTTGAGCAAGTAAACACTAATAGTGGAAAAATGGGTGAGAAATCTTAAATTTGAAAATGTTCAAATCCTGTTAGAAAGATAATATAGTATAAAGTCTGTTGTAAAAAACAATGAATTGTTTCTTTTTTTAAAAGAAGTGAAAATGGCTATGTATACAGTAAGTGTGTGCTTTTACATTGTGTTATGTAGAAGAAATAATCTGAACTTACTGAGAACAGGTTGCTGAGAAATGTAAAGTAAGAAGGGAAAATCCAAGAATGAATGGGGTGTGTGAATTAATATGTATTGAATGCAAAACTGATGATAAATTCAAAGAAGTGATTTGGACTAGCAGGCTTCAGCCAGTTTAAAGAACTATCTCATTTTTTTGACAACTTTATTATTTAATTGGTAAGCAGAAACTGCATTTATCTTCATTTAAATTACTGCTCTCTACTGATAATTTGTGGGTTGAATGTTGACAAGACAGAGAAATCATTCATAAAGCATAAGGAAGTCCAGCCAAAAGCTGAATTTATTTCTGACCACAAGAAGATGTAGTAGGGAAAATAACACAGGAAGAAATTATGTGCAATTCCTTATCTTTTTAAAAGCTACTTCTCATGGTGTTCAATAATTGAATGAAACTGAATTCGGGAAGATAATAACTGCAGTGGATGAAAAGAAACAGAGCTTTTGGAAATGATTCTTTAGATCAGAAAATAGTCATAAATCACTAAGTTTTAAGCCATAGTAATTGATTATGTGGAGATTTGGAATAAGGACTCAGGTTGAATGTGTAGTTTAACCTATATGTTTATGTATATATAGATGTCCTTTGTTGTGTCTCTTATGTAGCACCCTTAATAATGGAATTTTATTATACTGCTAGGCTGTGCTTAATTAGTAACTAATTGATAATACAATTCATACCTTGAAAGAAGGCATGATTCAAGAATGCAGTGCCTCCTTGTCTCTTTCTCTTCCTCTTGCATAAGTGCAGGACAGTCTATTACAGTGGTTCTCAACCTTTTTAATGCCGCGACCCCCAACCGGTCGTAAGTCGAGGACTAAACCGGTCGTAAGTCGAGGACTAAACAGGTCGTAAGTCAAGGACTACCCAACCGGTCATAAGTCGAGGACTTTCCCTGCCCAGGAGCGCCACGCATGCGCTATCTATTCTGTTAGATATAAAAACAAATATTTTATTACCTATTACAGGTAGTCTTCAACTTACAGCCCTTTGTTTTAAAGTTATAATGGTACCAAAAAAAGTGACTTATGACCATTTTTTACACTTACTACCATTGCATCATTCCTATGGTCACATAATTAAAATTTGGATGCTTGCCTACTGGTTCAAATTTATGGGGAGGGGGTTGTAGTGTCTTGGAGTGATATGATTATCTTTTGTGACCTCTTACTAATTTAACAACTGCAGTGATTCACAACAGTTGTGGCAAGAAAGGTCATAAAATGGGCCAAAACCTAACAACTGTCTTGCTTAGCATCAGAAATTTTGGACTGTTAGGATCTACACTTCAGAACACTATTCTACATTTCTCCTGTCAAATGGAATATTTAGAATGAAATTCAAAGATAATTATTTTCCCAGATCTGCCTTCACAAGTGGTTCAGAACTGCAAGTTATTTAATTAAGTCCCTATTGCACAGGTAAACAAAAGGGATTAAACATGTTTCTACTTTTCCAGGTTTTTGTTTTGATTTGTTTTCCCAGGAATCTGGTATAAAGATCTATTTTATACCAGAGGCTACAGAAAAATATATTGATCTGAGATACGTGACCATTTTTTTATGTTTGTTATTTAAAAATTGAAGGAAAATGGGTCATTTTAACTTTGAAAGAAGTTCCCAGACACTATTTCCATTATCTCTTCCAAAAATTCCAGTTTTCAGGAAAGTGTATTCTGTTTACACTCATACATACGTTCATGTACATATAGATCTGTCCACAGGGACACATTTGTGGGAAGGGTTTGATTTCAGCTAGAATTGGCAACTCTAGGATGGATGGATGGATGGACGGACGGATGGACGGACGGACGGACGGACAGAAAGAATAATGACTGTGGCTTTCTTTCTACTCTCTTTGAAAGAGGTGTTAGTAAATTCAGGTTTGCTCTTCTTTTTGGTAAATATATTATTCCTACTATAAACAAACAGGATAAATATGTTATTTTAGTTTAAAATAATTATGATTCTTAATTCCATCGTAACTGAAAAAAAGAATTTAGGTGATAGAAATTGTATGCATTTAATTGTTTGGCTGAAAGCCAGTAATTTTACTGTTAGTTACTTCAGGGTATTTTCTGACAACAAGCACAAATTCAAAAAAAGGCAGCAGTTAAAAGAGTAATTATTAGGCAGAAAACAGTATATTGGCAGAATTGCTGAATTAACACCATTCATTTTCAATTGATAGTCACAGGATTTTAGGGAATGGGGAGCAGGAATTATATTTGGGTTATAACATGGAATCTTAATTCTGCATCAATACCAGGCACAATGCTGTAACACAAGAAAATAACCGATGTGCATTAAGCATTCACTGGGGATACTTGCTAGCCAAAGGTGGTCTCTTCTTACAAACTGCTCTAACTTTCTTTGTTTCAGCCTGTCTTTAACTTATAATCTCCAGTCTCCCTGGACAGATTTCTTCCCTTGTCATTATTCTTCTGAGTCCAGACAAGGAACCTGCTTTTAATTTTAATCTGTTATGTCTGTCTCATAAAACATTCACTGTATCATTTGACTTAATGAATATCTCCACATCAGAAAAACTTGTAGAGTTAAAAGTAGGAATGGGTGGGTGGAGTGGTAATTTGATTTACATTAATGTAAAAAATCGTTTAGGAAATAGAGTAGGCTGGCTTATTTGGGATCCTGATCAATTGTATTTTTAAATGAGAGAAATGTTCCAATTTCTTTGAGGTTCAGTTTTTTTATTTATTGGTCTATTTTCAGTGTTGCATTGTGACATGTTCATAAGCAGTGGAGCAAGAAAAGATCTGGAAGGGATAGAAAGGCTGCTTAGCAGATTGCATGCAAAAAATTCATCCACAGCTTGCTCTGAATCCTGTCCCTATTGTGTGTCAAGATTTCTGCTTGCTTATTTTCCTGTACTGAAAGTGAGTATAGTTGCCAGATTTAAAACAAAGAGCAAGAATTCAGTAGAGGAAAGGACCAAAGAAGCAATAGTCCAGTTGCAGGGAGCAAATAGTAAATGGGAATAGAAAAAGAAAGAAGATGTGTTTGATTTGTGTGCAAAATGCTGTGGTATACATGAATAAGACAATAAACATGTACGGCACTGCATTAATTAGGCTTTCTACCCTGCTTTCATAAAAGGTTCATGTATTAGGAGATATTGATCATGTGCAAGCCCATTCCTAGTCAATCAATGTTCTTATTGTATTGAGAATGATTTTGATTATTTCAGTAGGGATGGAAATATGGAACTCTGTTTTATCAACACTATATTGCATATTGCACTACATAGAATTACCCACCAAAGCATACATGAGGCTTCTGTTTTTTTATTGTCCCATCTCTAATGTATATGAATCATATACTTCTGGAAGGTATTTTCAATGTGTAGTGTACTATACTGCATGTAGTCTGCAACTGATCTTAGCAGAGTTTTCTGCTTTCTGTGTTTGAATTGCAGCGTGTTTACTTGCACATTCTTTTCTGTATTATGTCCAGTTGACCTGCTACTGTATATGGATGTGTTTATTAGTGACTGTAGATTGGCAAGCATGTGCAATAACTGAACATGGGCAAAAATTATCCTGTATGGGATTAAGTACTATATGTGGCTGGAGCCAAACGCTGTGTAGATACATCCATGAATTCTCTTACACTTGCATTTGTTAAGAGATAGGGAAGGGACAGATTGCTTTTACCCTAATCTGAACTGATCTTTCGCATAGAGCTTTCAAAATTATGCTGAGAGTTGAGTAAAGTCCTAGAGACATAGTTTTGATAACATAAAAAGTAATTCTATTTTAAAAAGAATCTTTATAAACATAGTTCTAACAATAGAATAGCATTTCTTTCAGTATATTTCTGTCAGTTTGTTTTATGAGGCCTTGCATGGATATAGATTGTTTTGTTTCAAAATGTCACAATTTTATTTATTTACAATTTTGCCTATACTAGTGATGGCGAACCTTTTAGAGACCGAGTGCCCAAACTGCAACCCAAAACCCACTTATGCATCGTTGGGTGCCGGGTGGGTGTGGCCCATTGGGTGGGTGTAGCTACGATGGTAACAGCAGACTGGGTGGGACTAAAGAGTTCAATCAATCAATTCCAACTTTGCAAGATCTTTTTTTTTCCCGCAAGAAGTTGAAATTGACTGAGGCCTAAAGCGAAAAGGTTTTATAAAACCCAGCTGCAGGCCTAGGACTGGGGCGATGGCACGCGTGCCCACAGAGAGGGCTCTGAGTGCTGCCTCTGGCACCCATGCCATAGGTTCGCCATCACTGGCCTATACCATAAAACTGCATTCCCAAAGGACTGTATTTATTAAGACTACTTCCCAAAGAACCTCCTTTAGAAAAGCGAAACCAGTTTAAAAGTTTATCACCCTTCTTGTAGAAGAAAAAAAATTGTGCTGGAAAGTTTATGCTGTGTTCTGTATTTTTCCATTTTGCAGGTCATGAGTGTTCATTGGGGGTCACACTTCATAGAATCATAGGGCCAGAAGAGACCTTGGAGGTCTTCTGGTCAAACCCCTGCCCAAAGTAGAAGTCCTTATACCATCCTGGACAAATGGTTGTCCATTCTTTTCTTGAATACCTTCAGTGATGAAACTGCACACTTTCTAGGACCTTCAGAAACTTTTTTGTATCATAATGACCAGAACTGGACACAGTATTTTAATTGTGGCCTCACTAGTGCAATATAGAANAAAGGAATTCTTTGTGCCCTGGTATGATTTTAGAGGCACCAGTCTTTATGAATAGTCTCAAACATTACTCACATAGAAACAAATATAAAACATGCCCACTGTAATGTATTGTGTTAAACTTATGGAACAGTTGCAGAGATCTGTGCAAGGACCGTTAGCAGACCACGTGGCCTGCTAGCCAGACTTGCTGTCTGCAAGGGTGATTAGTATGCATTTGAGCTGACCCCGCCCAAAGCTGAATGTATAAATAGGGGCGGAGCCATGTTTGTTAGTTTCTGTTTTAACCTTCAATAAAGAAGTACCTGTTTACTACTGCTGCCTCTTCAATGCTGAACCAAGCAGAAAACAGAACATCCACAGTTATAATATCAGCCATAAGCAAGAACATAGCAAACAAGAGAAAACAACGTAACTAAATTGATTGCTTAATGTGGTCTCTTTAGTTAAATGACCTTGATTGTGGAGCCAAAGGATAATATAATTGTAGAGCAAAGGATATTATATAATTAAAAAATAAAAAGATATGAGGAATTAATCTAGACTAGGATTTCAGAAAGGAACATTGAGTTTAAGATTATCTGTACGACTATTCAACAGAATAATTTACTTTAAAAAAAAACTATGAATAGCATATATATCATTTTATTCAAATGTTCTGCTTGACTCCTTTTTCATTTTTTGCAAGATGCCAATATGACTGTGAACTAAAACATGCCTTAGAAAAGTGGTCAGAGAGATGCTTTCCAAAGTGCATTAGTTTGAATTAAGTACCCCATTCTTGAAAAACTGAGGCAGCTCCAGATTTCAGGAGGATATAGCTGCTTCACCTACTTCAAGGAGACATGTGTTTTCTTGTCCCAGTTCCCTTTGTAAAACACCCTTTTGAATGTTTTGCACAGTCCCATTGTATACAGTAGGCCTTAAAAATGCAGTTTAGAGCTTATTGCAGCTTTTAAATAAACTGAACTTTTTAAGCTGTAACATTATAATGCAAAATCTTGAAAAAAAATAGAAAACGCAAGTTCTATCTAAAGACTATAATAATTCTGACAATTGTTAACCCAAAAGTGCTTTTACAAAAGGCAGATGGACTTTCTTGGTTTTTTTCCTTGAAAACAAAGGAACCTTCTTCAGTTCTGATTTTATGATAGGGAATGGAAGGATTTATATTCTTTGCGGTCATCTAGTTTTTAGCATTTTGAAGATCGGTCATTAGTCTCTGAGAGTCGTTGATGCCACTTGGGAATTTTTCTGTATTCTCAGTGTCACCTGACTGAAAGTGCAAATGGGTATGGTACCTTCTTGGGATTGCTCTCAACAACTCTCAGAGAGCTAACAACCGACCTTCAGAGTGCTAAAGACCAGATGACTGCAAAGAATACAAATCCTTCCGTTCCGCACCATTCAGTTAGAACTGAAGAAGCTTCTTGAGTGAGAAGAGAATATTTTCAAGGGAAAAAAAACCAAGAAAATCCAGTTGCCTTTTAAAAAAACATTTTTTTCCCCTTCCAGAATTTTGGGTTCTTGAGGGTTTTTTATTTATTTAATTATGATGTGGTAAGGAATATGTGCTACTGTCCTACATTTCTTGAAAGAAGTTATCTTCTGGGCTTTACAATAGCAGTTTTATTTCCATGTTAATTTCTTATTTATTTGAATTTCTTCTTCCTTTGATGAAAAAGGTTGAAAAGCCAAGCACAAGTGTTTATATACCAAGAAGTATAGGAAAACTGCCTTCAAGTCAATTTTAACTCTTAGCAACTATATGAATAATTTCCTGAAATTTTCTTGGCAAGGTTTTTCACAAGTGGTTTGCCATTGTTTCCTTCCTAGGGCTGTGAGAGAGTGACTAGGCCAAGATCAACCAGCTGGCAGAATTAGAACTCACAGTCTCCTGGTTTCTAGCTCAGAACCTTTACTCTTATGCCAAATTGGCTTTCTTAAACAAGACTAATGTTAATTGCTAAATAATGAAGTGAGAACCCTTATCTTTACTTTATGTATTCCAATGCAGGTTAGCAATACCAAATGTCTTTCCCCCCTTAATTTTAAATAATCAGAATGCAACGAAGCATAAAGGCAGTAAGAAAGTAAATTGCATTGGAAGAGCTAGAGAAGTGTGCACATACATACATTAGAAATGCCTGACATTTTAGTAGCACAGCAGGAAATCTTGCCAAGGAAAGCAATTGTTTGAACCTCCCATGCATGCAGTGTGTCTATGGAAGGGGTTTGGGGAAAAAGAAACACAGAAGAAAATAGATTTTTTAAAAAAATATCAATATTATACCAAACATAGTTATCTACTAAACTTTGGGGATTGCTCTTCGGTAATGCTTTCTGAGGACACTGCTCTATCTTATAAAGAAAATATACTAGTGGAAAAATTGCTGTTTTATTCTGTCACTATTTTGGGGTTTTTTTAACCTTTATATTTTTCAGTTATAGTGTCGTATTAATCATTTTTGCCCACTTTTATTTATTGTTTTGCTGTGGATTCCACCATCCCTGAAATCATCCCCCAAATGGAATTGAAAATGGAATTCTACTTTATGGTGATTAAATTCTTTGTTATACAGCTTCCCAGTGTATTCTATATTTCTAGGGCAAGGAGTGACGTTATTATCTGGATTGTTTAATTATATTTGCTTTCTTTTTTCTTTTTAGTTTACTTTTTTCTTTTTAGTTTTTAGTCTCATTTTCAGAGTATTAACTGCAAACCCTTCTGTCTTTTGTCTATAATAACTTCTGTGATTATTTGCCCAGTGCACAATAAGAAAAAGGAAACAAATACTTTTCGCTGTTGATTTTTGTCAGTTTTTATTAGTAACCATTTCTCTCCACTTTATTTTCAGTTACAGAGCTGATTTAATCCCATTTGAATTATGTTTGAAATTCATTGGGACTTTTTTGTCGCCTATGAAATGATTTGTATGAATGTATGCCGATTAGTGTACATTCAAAGAGGCAATAAAGTATTCTATTCTATTCTATTCTATTCTATTCTATTCTATTCTATTCTATTCTATTCTATTCATGATTTCCAGTAATAGACTCTTATGTGTGATGGGGCCATTTGTCATTTTAATGTGATCCATTCCAGAGAATTTTAAGGTTAGATTAATGTAGCTTTTAATATTATGAGAATCAGTAAAAATGAACTATTTGTCATACACATGGAGTTAGGTTCTGAGAAAGATTCTGAAGACAAATGGGCATTATTGGTCTGGCTATTTGATAGAAAAAAATGAACTTAATTAAAAACAAGTGCATAATATGTAGCTGCTCAGAAATGTAAGAAATCAGTTTCAAGGAAGAAGATGTGACTTTGAGATGAAGTTTGAGAGAAGTCATACAGTAGATCTATGAGTAATCTAGTATAACTAATCATGCCGTTGGAGTGTTCATTACAGATTAGCTGCTTTGATGACTGGTATAAATGTGGCATTGTTACTGCTTTGCTAACTTCAGTTTTTCATAATTTAAATTTGCTTATTTATGTATCGATATTATCATTTATTTGAGTTTGGGAAGCATGTTATTGACTCTTCCAAAAGGAGATGGGTGCTGTGTAGCTTTTATGGAATGCTTCATACAATATGGTCTCTTTGTCCTTATGATATGGTATGTATCAGAATCAGCCAATGTACAAATTTAATAATATATAAATAAATAGTATTTATCAACCAAACAGATTTTTGGTAGATCTCGCAACTAGAGTCTATATTTTATGGATATTAAAATGCACTTGAGACTGAAGATCCAGAAATATTTTTCACTTCATTGAAGCAAATACATGCTTCTTTTGTAAAATGAAAGTGGGCAATACTTCCTTATGTTATTCAAAGTAGCAGAGTACTTTTACTTGCCAGATGCCCTATATTACTGTCTTTAATATATGAGCATTTAACATTAATAATAATAATAATAATAATAATAATAATAATAATAATAATAAGGTTGGAAGGGACCTTGGAGGTCATCTAGTCCAACCCCCTGCTCAGGCAGGAAACCCTATACCATTTCAGACAAATGGCTGTCCAGTCTCTTCTTAAAAACTTCCAGTGTTGGAGCATTCACCGCTTCTGGAGGTAGGTTATTCCACTGATTAATTGTTCTAACTGTCAGGAAATTTCTCTTTAGTTCTAGGTTGCTTCTCTCTTTGGTTAGTTTCCATCCATTACTTCTTGTCTTGCCTTCAGGTGCTTTGGATAATAGGTTGACTCCCTCTTCTTTATGGCAGCTCCTGAGATATTGGAACACTGCTATCATGTCCCCCCTTATCCTTCTCTTCATTAAACTAGACATACCCAATTCCAGCAAGCATTTCTTATATGTTTTAGCCTCCAGTCCCCTAATCATCTGTTTTGTTGCTCTTCTCTGTACTCTTTCTAGAGTCTCAACATCTTTTTTGCATCGTGGTTACCAAAACTGGATGCAGTATTTCAACTGTGGCTTACCAAGGCATTGTAAAGTGGTATTAATACTTGATCTTGATTTTCTCCCTCTGTTGATGCAGCCTAGCATTGTGTTAGCTTTTTTGGCAGTTGCAGCACATTGCTGGCTCATATTTAAATGATTGTCCACTAGGACTCCAAGATCCCTCTCACAGTTACTACTATTGAGCAAGGTACCACCTATACTATACCTGTACATTTGGTTTTTCTTGCCTAAAGGTAGAACCTTACTTTTTTCACCATTGAATTTCATTTTGTTAGATAGCGCCCAATGTTCAAGGTTGATTAAAGGTTTTAAGTATGCTGTTCCAGGAATTCAAACAGCATTTTTAAAAACCACATATAATATACAGAATGTTACTTGAAAATGCACTCCAAGAATGCCTTTGTTTTGAGAATGTATATAACCACATTGATGAATCAGATATAAAGTGAAAACATGGTTCGGTATTTGCATAAAGAAGAATGAAAAGAAATTTCCCTCATCTGCTCTCATTGTTTTAGAGAAGCTATGACTTGTGGTAGCCTTCCAAAGTAGGATAGAGGTCAATATTTGATCTGAATTTAGGATCTCTGTTTGCTGTCAACTTGAACAATTGCAAACAATGCTGCATGTAAGGCAAAGAGGAGCTTTTGAATCCAAGAGTATCAACTAAATATTTATTTAACCTCCAACTATCTCTAAAAAACATCATGATCTATAGGCCAAAAACACAGGTCAGCTTTGATTTAGAAATAATTATCTGCTTTCTTTGTCCATCAGTTTTGTATTTGAATATTTATAGTACATTAAGAGGAGGAAAAAACTATTCAGACATAACACTAGATCATTGTTAGACAGCCATGGCTTGGCTTGATGTCTAAACTGATCCTGTGTATTAAAAACAATGTTCTTGCTCATAAATTAGAATATGAAATAGCAAGAGGAGGAATACTGTAAGTCTTTAGTATCAGAATCCTTATTGTTTATTGTTATATGTGAGCTATGCCTTATCATTTGTGCAAGCAACTTTCTGTTTCTTCACATAGTAGTAGTAGTAGTAGTAGTAGTAGTAGTAGTAATAATAATAATAATAATAATAATAATAATAATAATAATAATAATAATAAAAGTTGGAAGCAGAATATATGCATTAGTGAAAGTCATAAACAAGATTATGATGCATGGAAAGTTAAATATGACTTCAATTCCCCATAGACTTTGGAGAAGACAACTTGATGTAAAATTATATTGGTGGGATTGGTTAGGTTTGATAATACTACTCTGATATTTCATATCAGGAATGAAAAGAAGGTAGGAGAAAAATAGAAAAACCAACTTTTCTGGATTAGTTACAGTTGAGAGAGAGAGAAAAGATAGATTATTCTCTTTTATAAACAGGGCATACATGCTATACATATCTTTTGGTGTGTGTAAAACAATCCTTTTAATCAGCCTTATATTATACGCATAATTTATCATCCATTTGTAAAACAACTTTTACATGATAGAAAAATGCAGATTAGAATTACAGGGATTGGGGCAGGTTCTATTTTTTTCTGCAAATACCATGTCCTTTTGGTTTCAAAAGCTTTCTTGAGGAAGATCTGTATCCTTCAATGCTGTACTGACTTGCTTGATATTAGGAAACTGTAACTCTGAAAATCTTTAAAACTTCTTTATTTCAGCCATAGAAATGTTTTAACTCTGAAATGCTAACCATGCTACTTATTCTCTGTTGATTTGAAAAGTTAATACATGAAACATATGGGATTATGATATGGCATTGGAGATGTTCCAGCTATTCCTGCAATTGCATCACTGAAGTCTATAGCCAAGTTCTCATCTGCTAGACACACTCATCTTTGTGCTATCCTCAAAACAATTTCATTATCAAGAAAGTTATTTTACAAAGCTAAAGGAAAAATACGTTATGATCAACAATGTTCTTGTCAGAGGTCTGCAATCTTGACAACTTTAAGATTTGTGGACTTCAGCTGGCTGTGGAATTCTGGGAGCTGAAGTCCACAAGTCTTAAAGTTGTCAAGGTTGCAGACCTCTGTCTTAAGTAATGCATGATACCAGATGCAAAGAGAATGAAATAGCATTCCATCCTCTTTAGATAGATAGTTTAATGCAAATGCTTTAACTTACAAATGGAAAATAAGCAAATTTATTTGTTGGCTTGACTTCTTTCTTGCCACATGGCATCCCAATCTTTTTTCCATCTGTTATGTGAAAGAACAATCTGCCAAAGTTGTTCTGATTTTCAATCTATGACATCAAATGCACAGTCACAGATAGTGATGAGTTTTGCCACATTTTACGATCTTTCTTGCCACAGTTGTTAAGTGAATCTCTGCAATTGTTAATTAGTAACACAGTTGTTAAGTGAATCTGGCTTCCCTATTGAGTTTGCTTGGCAAAATTTTGCAAAAAGACATCACATGATCCTGAGACACTGCAACCATCATAAGTACATGCCAGTTGCCAAGCATCCAAATTTGGGCCATTTTGAGCATAGGGATGCTGCAATGGTCGCAAGTGTGAAAAATGGTCATAAGTAACTTTTTTCAGTGCCATTGTAACTTTGAATGGTTACTGAACAAATGGTTGTAAGTTGAGGACTACCTGTAAGCAGTTTTGGATCCTTGAAGTTTTTGAATACTTTTCAAAAGCAGCTGTGTGCATAATATATTAAATGGGATGGATCACCCATGGCAGTTCTGATACCTCCAGGGATATTCACATGTGATTTACCCCTGTAGTTGCAGGCATTTATAGCCTTGTAACTATGGTTTTGAATGCTCAGAGGAATATGTTCCTGCCCATTACATCCAAATCTCTATTCTCTGGCTGTATTCTAGTAAGTAAAAATAGGAAATATTGGTATCTATATCTTATGATACCAAAAAACTCACAGTGCTTTCATGTATAATAATAATAATAATAATAATAATAATAATAATAATAATAATAATAATAATAATAATAATAATAATAATAATAATAATAATAATAAAGTTGGAAGGGACCTTGGAGGTCATCAAGTCCAACCCCCTGCTCAGGCAGGCAACCCTATACCACTTCGGACAAATGGCTGTCCAGTTTCTTAAAAATTTCCAGTGTTGGAGCATTCACCGCTTCTGAAGGCAGGTTGTTCCACTGGTTAATTGTTCTAACTGTCAGGAAGTTTCTCCTTAGTTCTAGGTTGCTTCTCTCCTTGATTAGTTTCCATCCGTTGCTTCTTGTCCTGCCTTCAGGCGCTTTGGAAAATAGCTTGACTCCCTCTTCTTTGTGGCAGCCCCTGAGATATGTTAAATCATAAAACAAAAGTCCTAGGCCAACAACTACGTATGTCTTTAAATAAGTATGGAATCATGCTCTGAATGGGATCTCCAATGATAGTACCTCTGTAAAATAGTGTTCCCTGACTGCAGAATTCAGAAGTTGATATGCACAGTTGCCAGGCAGCCTAGCAGAATCAAGAAACAATATTTTGTCCATAAATATGACCAAACCACTACCTATCTCATAAAGAGACTCAAGCCTAGATTGAAATGAATCCAGATAACCTGTGAAGATGTAGCCACATGCTCTAATAATTTGACCAAGCATGGATTACTGAAGACTAAAAATTACCCAGACTCGACTTCCGGTTCCGGTACGCGGCGCTTGTCTCCAGCCCAGCCGGGTTTTCTTCGTTGGTAGACCCCCCACTGGGCTGAAAGTTGCCCTGGAGGGCAACCACCGAGAAGGAGGCTTGCTGGTGGCTGCAGGAGAGCAGCAGCTTCTCCCACAGCTCCAGCTATTTCCTTAGGGCCAACGGAGCAACGATCGTCCTGCAAGATGGCTGATCATCCTGCTGCACCAGCTGAAGTCACAATTACAGCTAAGCGATATTAGACCCACCGTGGAGGATCCGGGTGAGACCCCTTTAGTCCCTCTCTTTCCCTTACTTGGTCTTTTTTGCCTGAAAAAACGTGGGTTGGAATTATTTCCCTGTCTGGAATGAGCGGCTTCTGTATGTGTGGGAAGAGAGGCATTGAAACTTCTTAAAGACTATACTTTATTTTTACTCATTTTGGGATACAGAAAAAAAAACACGCTTTTTTGAATTTTATTAAGAACTAATATTGGAAGAATACTTCTTTCTCCACTCTTTCCTTTAAAAGAGAGAAAAAATGGTGTCTGGAAAAGTTTCTTTTTTATTTGCTGAGGACATCTAGTGATGAAAAATTAATATTGCAACTATTTCTTGGATAAAAACCTGACCTTCAAAATATTCCTGGAAGAGATAAGCTGGTGCAGCTGTGGGAACTGAGGGGGTGGACACTGTTTAACTATAGCCCTCATTAAAATAATAATAATAATAATAATAATAATAATAATAATAATAATAATAATAATAATAATAATAATTAATAATAATAATAAAAAATAATAATAAAGAAAAGACTTTCTTTGACTACTTTTAAAATGGAGAAACTCCACTCTCATTTAAATTGTAAGCTTATACTGGAAAAGATTTATGAGGTTTCTGAAGAAATATGTGCTATAAGGAAAAGGATTACTACAGAACGAAAAGTTGATGTCACCCCAAACTTTCAAACTGATCTTCAGACTACATCTGTTTATGCTATAAACCAAAATATACCAGAAGAGGAACTAAAGGAAATTAAAGAGGAATGAAAGAGATCACCACAGAACTAACAATCAGAAATTCTTCTTCAAATTTTAAAAGTGATGTTCAGAATACATCTGAATACTCTAAAAACCAAAATACACTAAAATATGACTTCATTGAGGATATAGAGGAGCTTATTTCATCCTACAAGCATCTTATCTATATTTGTGAGGACCAGAAAAAACAAAGATGGAAATTTGAAATCCAAACGACAGGAAGCTTATTACTTCTTCAAATAACATCACAAGCAACAATGAGAGATTTACCGGTTGGAAGGGAAGCGTTGTTGTGGAAACCTGCTTGGCAGAAAAAAAAAGCCTAGAATAAGACTGAAAAAAGAAATTTAAAATTATATATATTGGATATAAGGCATTTTAGAACTATGGACTGAGTTAAGGATTAGGTTTCTGAATAGAAATAAGAAAAAATGGGTGATTAATGTATGAAAAGTATTATATAATGGAATGAAGAAAAATGAAGAGATATTTTAGATCGGGATTGAATTAATAGTTAATGGAATGTGATTTTAATAAGATGATGCGTTCGCTTTGATAATATGGATGGTAGTAGGTTTGATAATTAATTGGATGAAAATAGACCCTTATCTAAGGGACTCAAATGATTTAAGGTTGTTACTACTTTGTTAAAACAAAAAAAAATTGATGGATTGATGGTTGAGATATGTATAGGATAGATTAATGTTTATTTTAACTGGGAGAGATTTGTGGAAGAAATAAATAAGATCTATGATGAAATTAAAGAATTAGGACATATTTAGAAGAGATACCTGAACTGATAATGTGTGTATTTGAAGTTAAATTGGATTATGGTTTTGTAATTGCATAAAGATTTAAAACAGGTTTAGGATTAATAGAAATTTAAGGTAGAAATAGTTTAAATAGTTTAAATATATAAGCTATTTGAGGGAAATAAAGAGGGAATATATGGTGCATTGATTGAATTACTTATGTATGTTCTATTTTTGGATTTTTAATTACCCCAGCCCCACGGTGTCTTGAGCACTTTGTATTAATTAAAAAAAACCAATAAAAATTGTTTAAAAATAAAAATAAAAAATTACCCAGACTCAAGGAGATTTTTTTTTAAAAAAAGATAAAATTGTTCAAAAACAAAATTCTAATTGCTTCTGAAAAAAAGAAGCTCATAAGTATGGGAGCGAAATAACAAAATCACAGTGGCGGCATCATGTAAAGAAAACCTGTATAAGATGGTTTACAGATGCCATCTCCCTCCGGCCAGATTAGCCAAAATGTATAACGGATATTCATCTATGTGTTGGAAATGTAAAAAAGAAAAGGGCACCTTTTTTCATGTATGGTGGACTTGTAGAGAAGCACAGGTGTACTGGCGTATGGTCTGGGAATGGGCAATAGAAATGACTAGGCAAAACATCCAATACAAACCTGAGACATTACTATTAGGAATACTAGAGAAAAATGTAAATAAAGAGGAGACATATTTAATTATCCATGTGGTTACAGCGGCAAGGATACTATTTGCTCAAATGTGGAAAGCAATGGAAGCACCGAATGGGGAAGCACTAATAAAGAAAATTATGTATTGTGCAGAACTAGATAGGATAACTAAAAGATTAAAAAATCAGAAAGAAACAGAATTTTATCGAATATGAAATAAATTTTATAGATGGAGGGGAAAAAATGGAGGTCACAGTAAAGAGTTGAGACAGAGACTAGAATTGTATAGTTGTATATAGATATATGTAATTAATGTACAATATGGACTGAGATGTCAGTCAAAGACGATTTACCATGTTCAATGTTTTTAATCCTTTTTTTCCTTTGTACTCAATAAAAACTTATAAAAAAAGAAGCTCATGTACTATTTTATTTTATATATTTCAAGCAACTCAACTGAAGAAACTGAAAACACATTGATCTATCACAATCTAAAGCTATTTTATAATTTTTATCATATGATTTTGGTAGACTTACTTTAATTTATAATAATGTCAGAAAGTATGGTCAACTATGGCTGTTTACATATTTAGATAATCGGTTGAACATTTATATTTCCTTAATAAATCAAACAAGGTCTAATTATTTTTTAAACAGCTTCTTCCGGGTCATGCCAAAATTGTTCTTAAGATAGGCAGCTACATATATGTTTTAAATAAATTAATACTTTAGATCAGACATGTCAAACTCACGTGACGTCGCATGACATATTGGAACTTTTCCCCCATTGCCGGCAATGGGGTGGGCGCGGTTTCCTTGTGATGCGTCTGGCCCACGGGCCGGCAGTTTGATACCCCTGCTTTAGATTATCAATTTTGCTAATGCCTATTAGAAAAAAGCAAAGATTTATACACTTAATATTCATAATATTAATAAGTAAGGATTTAAAGACCACAAAGATACAATAAAAATCTCTTTGAACACTTACATATGCTTCCTACTTATACTTACTTATATTTCATTTACATATAAATGGAAGTGCCATTCTGCATAAATGGATTTGTGTTCACTGAACTGATAGATATCAAACAATTTATGTTCAATTTTCTAGAAATGTATAGAATTGTCAGAATACAGTTACTGTTTAACTTAGATGAAATATAAAAAAGTAATTATTTTCTTCTAATATTGAAGAAGTGCCATGCTGTCAAGGGACAAGAAATGAGAAATACTGTTTGCTTGTAAATTGGAGAAAATTTCTTTTTTATCCAATCCAATGCTATCCTATCTTGTCATTGACTGGAGAATTGACTGTCTCCAAGTTTCCTTGATTTCTGTTTTTTAAATAGATAGTTGATTTTGCTATTATTTTGTTACAAAAAGGTAAAAGAGAAAAGTGTTAATCTGCCAAAATGGTTTTAATTGTCTAATTGTTTTAGCTTCGGTGTGTAAATATGGCTGTTGTAGTGAACATGTTACATGAAATATCCGTAGCAAATTTGCTTTTACATGAAGCAAATTTTGTGTTGTTCCTCTAAACATTTTTTACTTTTTTTCTACCCATCTCAGCCAATTTCAAAAATAAAGTATGGAATCTCAAAGTATTGTGAATTATTATTACATTTGCCAGAGTATTTATTACATATCTGCAATATGAACTAAAATAAAAAAATAAGAGTCCATTTGAATAAACTATTTTGTCTTCTTAAAGTCATCTACTCCTAATTTCCAAATGAGACCCTTTGGTATTATACGTATGTCAGTTTTCTAAGTATTGAAAGATGCACTTATTCATATTTAGTTTTCTTTCTAAAGAAGTCACTGGAGACATTCTGTAATATTTGTGCTTATATACAAACTCTACCAGCTGGGCATTAATGAAGGCTCTTAAACCTATTCTAACAGTCACTGTTCTTTCATTGGAGGAAAACTGCTAACTTTGTATTTCTTTCTAAACTAATTCCAAAAACTGCATGCTGGCCCTTTCAGTTTTTTAATGGATCCCTAGACAGCACTCTTTAGTAGAAGAAACAATCTGTTCATAAATTTACTTGAGATAGAGAGCAGTTGGCTAACCTCATTATTAGACAAACTTAATACTTTGGCGAAATTAACTAAATTTGAATGTACAAATGCTTCCATTGTTGAAAGCCATCCTGGAATTTTCAAGTATATTTTATATTTTATTTTTCCCCATGTTAGTTGTAATGCATTTCTTATATAGTGGTTTTGAAAATACTTACGAAGTTTGTTTTTCCCATACCAAATATAACAACCTTTTATTTCTAAGAGTTATCCATTCTTTTACCCATGTTAATGCAGATGCTTGATAATATAAAATCCACTCTGGTAAACCAAAACCTCCATTTTCCTTGGCATCTTGTAACATTTTCATCTTAATTCTAGCTTTCTTTCCTTGCCAAATAAATTTCAAAATTAATAAATTTAAATGTTCAAAAAAAGTTTTATAGGTATTGTTTGGAATAAAAATAAGATTTTCAGTAGTATATTCATTTTCATTGTAGCAATTCTTCCTAATATTGTCAATTGCAAGTTTTTCCATTTTTCCAAATCCACTCTTATTTGATTCAATAGTTTTGTATAATTATCTTTTTTTATAGTTGAACTTCTTGCTGTTAAATATATTCCCAGATATTTGACCTTTTTAACTATTTGCAATTCTATTTTTTCTGACATTGGTTTTTATGTTTTATCTGTAAGATTTTTAACTATTACTTTGGTTTTTTCTCTGTTTATTTTTAGTCCTGCCATTTCTCCATATTGTTCTATCTTTCCCAGTAGTTTAGGAATCATCTCCAAAGGTTCTTCTAAAATAAATACCAAATCATTAGCAAATGCTTGTAATTTATATGTTTCACCTTCTATTTCTAGTCCTTTAATTTCTGTATCTTGTCTAATATTTCTATTTAGAACTTCCAAGGTCAAAATAAATAACAATGGAGATAATGGACATCCTTGCCTTGTACCTTTTCTTTTCTCAAAGTTCTCAGTATAATCTCCATTCACAATCACTTTCGCTGTTTGTTTATTGTATATTGTTTTAATCATATTTATAAAGTTCTGTCCAAAATCCATTATTTGTAATTGCTGAATCATAAATTGCCAGGAAACATTATCAAATGCCTTTTGGGCATCTAGAAATATTAATGCCAGTTGTTTCCCTGGATGTAATTCATAATATTCCAATACATCCATTATCACTCTTAAATTATTTTTAATTTGTCTCTTTGGTTAAAAAAAACCCATTTTGGTCTGAATGTATAAATTCAGTTAATAATCTTTTCATTATTGAAGTAAAAAAAATATAATCCACATTTAGTAACGATATTGGTCTATAATTTTTTATCTGTGTCAAATCTGAATATTCTTTTGGTATTAAGGTAATATTTGCTTCTATCCATGTGGTTTTTAAAAATGCTCTTTGAATTCCTGGAACAGCATACTTAAAACCTTTAATCAACCTTGAACATTGGGCGCTATCTAACAAAATAAAATTCAATGGTGAAAAAAGTAAGGTTCTACCTTTAGGCAAGAAAAACAAAATGTACAGGTATAGTATAGGGGGTACCTTGCTCAATAGTAGTAACTGTGAGAGGGATCTTGGAGTCCTAGTGGACAATCACTTAAATATGAGCCAGCAGTGTGCTGCAAATGCCAAAAAAGCCAACACAGTGCTAGGCTGCATCAACAGAGGGAGAAAATCAAGATCAAGTGAAGTATTAATACCACTTTACAATGCCTTGGTAAGGCCACACTTGGAATACTGCATCCAGTTTTGGTCACCGCGATGTAAAAAAGATGTTGAATCTCTAGAAAGAGTACAGAGACGAGCAACAAAGATGATTAGGGGACTGGAGGCTAAAACATATAAGGAACGGTTGCTGGAATTGGGTATGTCTAGTTTAATGAAGAGAAGGACGAGGGGGGACATGATAGCAGTGTTCCAATATCTCAGGGGCTGCCACAAAGAAGAGGGAGTCAAGCTATTCTCCAAGGTGCCTGAAGGCAGGACAAGAAGCAACGGATGGAAACTAATCAAGGAGAGAAGCAACGTAGAACTAAGGAGAAATTTCCTGACAGTTAGAACAATTAACCAATGGAACAACCTGCCTCCAGAAGCGGTGATTGCTCCAACACTGGAAGTTTTTAAGAAGAGACTGGACAGCCATTTGTCTGAAATGGTATAGGGTTTCCTGCCTGAGCAGGGGGTTGGATTAGATGACCTCCAAGGTCCCTTCCAACGTTGTTGTTATTATTATTAAAAGTTAATTGCAAACATCTTTCAACGGTTCACTTAATAGATCTTGTAAAGCTTTATATAACTCTGCCGGTAGTCCATCTGTCCCCAGCGTTTTCTCTTTTTTTGTCTTCTTATGGCCTCTGTTATTTCCATTATTGTTATTTTTTCCTCTAACATAGTCTTACAGGTTTCTGAAATTTTTGGAAAATTATTTTCTTCGAGATATTGAATCGTTCTCTCTCTTGGAATTCCTTCTATATCATACAGTTTCTTATAATATTCTTCAATTATCTTTTTTATTTCTTCATTTTTAAATTGTAGGCAACCTTTTTCATCTACTAAATTATTTATCAATTTTTTTCTCCTTCTGTTTTTTAAGTTTATAAGCTAGCCATCTTCCTGGTTTGTTTGCATTTTCAAAAAAGTTTTGTTCTGCTCTTTTTATTTGCTGTACCAATATTTCTGAATCCAGCATATTTAATTTGTGTTTTATTGTTTCCATTTCTGTTTTCAGAATCTTCTTTTGTGGATTCATTTGCAATTCTGATTCTAGTTTTTCAAATTTTTCTCTTAATAGTATATATTGCTGTCTTTTCTGTTTTTGTTTTTTTGCCATGTATGTTATAGCTATACCTCTAAAGTATGCTTTGGCTGTGTCCCATAAGTTTTGTAATGTTGTATCTTCTTTTTTGTTTTCTTTGAAGAAAAACTCCCATTTCTTTTTTTGCTAATTCTATAAATTCTCTTTCTTTTAATATAGATTAAAAAATTTAAATTTTAAAAATACCTATTTCTATAATAATGCAGCATAGTACTGTCAGTTTTTCAACAGTTTTAATTCAATTCACTACATTTACCTATGACCATTCTTTATTTACGCAGAATTGTATCTCATTTATAGAAAAGTATCTTATCAGCATTTTATTGATCTTTTTACTGTTTTTGGAAACATACACATGAATAAAATTCTTCAGACACTGGAACTAGCTATTTACATTGTGGGTAGACAAGCAATGGCAGGCCTTACTTCAAGGTTTCCCTGTGTGCTACTTTACATTTTGTAACTCTGCTTGAAGATTTATCTATCCAGATTTCGTTTTAAGTACCAGAAGAGGAGAGCTTTCCTCTCTAAATATGTTGATTTCTGCTGGCAGCCTTCTGTATGCTTTGCACCAAGAGAATAGTGTACAGTAAATGTCACAAGTTGAATTACTTCTTTGCTAAACGAATAGCAGTCCTTTGTTTTGACTCAAAGCCAACAAATTTGGTACTAGAGACAAAGAAGAATATCCTGTGGAATATAATAGTGTCATTTTATAAAGTTCTTTTGTCTCAAAAGGACATTTTAATACATCACAAACCATTTCAAAGTTTGTTAGTGTCAGCCACAATGTTTAGTGTCTTTGCATATTAAGAATCCCATAGAAACATCAAATTATGTGCTGGCTGCATTTGATAAGCAAAAAGTGAGAAATGAGAATCTATACGCCAACTAGAGTCGCCTTTTCAGTGAAAAGGCCAGAATTTTTTTTAAATAAATAACTAAATAAATTGTAATTTGTAATCTTGTAATTTGTTTATTTGAGTTTTGACTTAGAATTGCTCAGTGACTTTGGACCAGGCACTATTTCTCAACCTAACCTATCTAAAAGGATGGAATATAAATGAAGCAAAATGGAAATTAAATAAATTAAATTTAAAAAATGCCCTACATCATGGGTACATGTATCTCTGTTGTTTAAGTAACAATGAAAGGAAAATTAAAACTAGTTACATGTATTAAATGTAATATTTTTGTCATCTAGAAATAAAATGGACCTCCTAAAACATTTTCTATTTTTTTCAACCAAATTGACTTGCTTTGTTTTTAGAGCTTGTTTAATTTTGATTTACATAGTATATTTAACTCCAGTATAACGGTGGAGGATGACTTCATCAACTTCTTTTAAACAAGTTTTATTAATTTTTCAATTTTACAAAAATCTAAGTATTAAGGAAGCAACATGGTGATTGGGTAATCCATAATCCAATAACAAGCTCTTTCATACATATGTCAGGTTACATCATCAAAAGTTTCCTCTCTATTTCCCTTGGTTATTATATCACATTCAAATTAATACATTGCTAGTTATAACTCAATCGGTTAAGACATTTATCAATATATTTTAACTTATACGTACGTATCCATGTCCTATTTTTAAATTTTACCTAATTTCAATTACAGTATACCAGTTAGCTTAATATCCATAGTATTTAGATTTCGGGTAACCCAAAGTTCCCTTAGTTCATTACAAAATAGTTGTCATATCTAAAATACACTTATTATTTACTCAAATAAATTCTTACTTTATTTCACAAGCATATTCTATTTCTCATCCTAGTACCTCATCACTTACTAATAAAATAACCTTTATCATCTCAATCCAACTTCTCTATTATAATTCAAAACTATTATTCTAGTGACTATTTTTTATTTCCCTTATAGGTCTAAATCCTAAATATTAAATCAGTTAATATCTTTTAAAATTTCCTTAGCCCATTAAATGAGATTTTAGGCTCTTCCATTATAGGTCACATTAAAAAAAACATTTTTAAGTCTAACTCTAGCTTTCTTTTTGTGCCAAGCAGGCTTCCATAGCAGTGCCTTTAAATCTTCAGGTGGGTCTCCCTTCATTCCTACACATGTTATTTGAATCAAGGGACACCATCCAGTTATCAATTTTTCAAGGGAGCTGACCCCTTCATAATCATTGAATTGTTGGCCTAATAATTCAAATCTCCATGTTTGGCTTAGTATATTTGTCATCAGTTCAATCTGGTCTTCTTCCGGTTTCAGCTGGTTTAAGTAAAAAGTCATGTTCAATGTAATTGTTTGCTTGTCTTGGTTTGTCTAGGTTCTCAGTGTGCTGTACATGTTGGTCTTAAGTACCTTCCATCTTAGTATTGCTTTCTTCAGTTTCTGTTGCTTTTTGAATTGCAGATTTTTTAGTTAAGATCAAGGTTTGGCTATCAGGGTTCTCAGTAGGTTGTACCTGGTATTCTTTAAAGTCCACTTTTATGTTAATTTCTTCCTCTTCTGTTGCATTTTGGATTGTAAGTTCATCAATTGAAATCTGGGCTGCATTTTGTAACTTTAAAGTGACGCCTTTGTCTTTCAGTCTGGAATTCATTAGCTTAGTAGCCTCAAGGATTTTTTCAAGTATAAGTTTGTAGTTAAGTTGTGGGTAGTATTCCTCCATTTCTATGATGTTTACAGATATTCCTTTAGTGGAGGCTATTTTTGATAAAAGTCAATAAACGTCCACCTCCACTATAAAGAATAGTTTTCACCAGCCAGCTGTTTCAAATTCTTATCTTTTTTGATAGTGCTAAGGACAAATCACAGTCTCACAGGTCTCCCAGTCAAAAAGAAATTCACTTGCTATACCCAGTTTTGCCACAAGACGTCCCCGGTAGCATGTAAAGTCTTTTTCCAAACTCAAGTTAGGCTTTATCAGTTTAAAAAAGATGTTCTTTTTTTCAACTTAACAGATAGATAAGGTAATAGGTCCCCATAGAAATAGGAACTTTTTGGGACCCCAAATATCCAAAAGGTGCAAGTCCACAAGTTGTTTAGTTTAGTTGTTCTTTCTTTTTCCCCCACAAAGCTTTATATTCTCGAAGTAGGCAGAAGCTGCCAAGTTAAAAGGGGGAAAAAATTTCCAAAGGCTTTTACAGGAAGATAATTGGGATAGAAGAAAGATAAGGTAAGGTCTCACCCAATTCGTCCACGGTGCTTTCGTTGTGCTAGGTGATGCTTTTGGCTTTTGGCTGGTACAGCTTAGTGATCGGCCATGTTAACTTTTCTTCGTCGGTCCAAAGGAGCTACCGCTTCCGTGATCTGTCGAGGGTCCTCCTCACGGTGGTCACCTCTCCAGGGCGACTTTCGACCCTTTTCAGGGTCTTCTGACAAAGGAAAACTGGACGGCGGAGAGAGTGCTCTGCCCGCGCGTCCGCCGGTGCAGCAATTGCAAACTTCATCAACTTGAATCTACTATTTTAAATTATGTATATGAATGTTTACATTAATTTTTCACCCACTAAGATTGGCTGGCAGATGGGTCAGTGATAACAATAATAACAAACCACATTTTGCTTCCAACTGTTATATAATCTAAGTATGTATCAATGAGTTAATCTGCATGTAGTCTTTTAATTTTGCATGCATTAATCCACTCAGTAAATTTTCTAAATTACAGTACTGTTTGTTTTTAAAACAATATGAATATTCATTTATATTTTTATGTGCAACTTTTTCTGATACACATTAATATATTTAGTTTTCTCTATTGTTTGCATTCTCAATTAAATTAAAAAATTTGTTAACAAAATTTACAAAAATACATATTCTGAGGGATAGTTGTATTCCAAATGGCCTGGTAGTACATGATGTAAAATTAGATGAATTAAAAATGAACTCTTACATATTTATCCAGTATCATGAACATAAAGCTATATATATTTAATTGGTTGGTTGGTTTGTTTATATTTTTATTTATTTGTTCATTTTCTGTTGCCAACCAGCTCAATCAAGTGACTCATATTCATTGGTCCAGTTATTTTTATTCCCTTTCTCCCTGTGCCAAAACATACTCTCCAAGTCCAGCTTAGGGGCAGCCTTCTTGGTGCACATTGGACTTCAGTTTATGCCAGGGGTAGGCAGCCTTGTTTCTTTTATGACCCGTGGACTTCAACTCCCAGAATTCCTGAGCCAGCCATGCTGGCTCAGGAATTCTGGAAGTTGAAGTCCACGAGTCATAAAAAAGCCAAGGTTGCCTACCCCTGGTTTATGCCAATCTCTGGCAATATGTTGTTGCTCTACAATGCATTATGATTTTAGTCCAATTTACCTGGAGATTACAAGTTAATGAAGATTTAAAATGAGATTTTTCTAACTTTTAAAAAAGCTGTTTGATTTCATTACAGCCTGAACCATGACATTATTTAGATGGGCTTACTAGACTGAATCTTTTTTTAAATAATGTTACTGTTATAAGCTAGCAACTTTGAAGATACTTTGTTTTGATTTGCTTTTGTTTTTTGTAAGTTTGTTGGTACTTCAGCTAGACTGTTGGGAATATATCACTAAAAGAGGCATTATGAGAGCAGTGGACAAACTGTGTTCTCTCAGAAATAGGAGTGTTTGCAGGACCCTTGTCTTTTGGGATGATTAACTTTAGAAATATATTATAACCTGGATCTTCTGAAATTGTCTGGAAGGTGGTGGAATCTCCAAAGTGTTGCTTGTCCCTGAGTTGAGACTGAATGTGTCATCAAATCTGGAGATAACTTGAGAAGTTACATAAATAAAGTCAATTGGAGTTTATGGTCTGGACTAAAACAGCAGTATGAACCAAGCCAGTCTGCAGATGGATAAATTTTCCACATGTCACTGCAACTCTGCAGAGCATAACCCATAAATTAACATTTTTTGGCCTTCAAATAGTATTCTAGAATCATGTTGTTGAAAAGACTTGGCTCCAAGTATGATTGCTCAGGCATTTTGTTTAAACTCTTATGAGGCAACTGCATTTGTGTAATGTAATAAGTACATCCCTTTACAATTGCTTAGATGCATTTCCTGATTTAAGGCAAGCAGTATTTTCTTTAATGATAGTTCAGCTAATTAGTCTGCAAAGGCAACCAACATTTAAAGCTGTGGAATGAATAAGAGCTTGCTTTAAAAAAATTGCATCTTTTGTTCTCTCTTTGAAAGTTTTTTTCAGTGTGATTATAGGGCAAAACCGATCTTTTTGAGCACTATCAGAAAGCCAACCATGCATTATTCTTATAATAGGTTAAGAAATTAACCTGTCTAAAATCCATTAAAAATCCAAACCTGTAAGAAATTAACTACTTTGGAAAAAATGAATTAGTAAAACTAAAAAGTAAACTGAAAACACAGAAGTCTTTAAAAGTTCTTCAATAATATGTGCGAAAGTAATCTAGGTAGGTTTAAGAAACAAGAAACTAATGAACATTCTATATGTAACAGTGGAAGATAGCCACCATCCTTAAATATATATGTATACATTTAAAATCCTTGTAAAATATATAAAAGTAAAATATTAAAAGTTAGGAATAAAAAATGCCTGCTTTTGCATCTGACTTATTTGATGAAATAGGACTCCTGAAATGCCCAAAATAAACATTTATATAATTTAACCAATGTTTTAGAATCTTTTTCTATACATAACAACTGTGTCTAAAAGCTCCTTGCTATGCATTGTTTGGAAAAGAGATAAATAAAAACTTTGGGTATAAACAGGAAGGCAGTGATTGATAGACTTTCTGAATTCATTTATTTAAAAGTTTTTTCCCCTCTCTATTTTCAAAAGTATTGAAAAGAGCCTATCACAAACAAATTAATCAATAAAATAGCATTAGAGTTTAAAACCATGTCCAGAGTTTAGCAGGCTTTTCTGGGACTGGATATCTTGCAAAAACTTTCATGTTGGCCTGGTGTCCCCAAAATCTTATAATTATGAAAACTCACGAGTTTGGCATTATTGTGTGAGATCTAATGCAATTAAAAAGAAAAAATAGAGGGGGTTCTGGGTGTGATAGTTGGGTTGGAGAGTTGTTACTGACTCTTGCTATAATCAATGGGCATCGAAATGTGCTTTCAACAAACATACATTTTAATGAAAAGCTTTATTTTAAAAAGGATCGCTGTATTTAATAAAAGGTTATTGCAGAGCTTTTCTCAAAATAAATTCTAAATCTTAGGCCACCGAAGAAATTGTCTTCCATACTGCAGTCAAGGCATATAGTTCCAGTAATGTCACTGATTTATATATTGTTGTGTATTGCCTGGAAATCAGAAATCAGGCCTGAAGGTCAGCAGGCATGGCTTAGACCATACAATAGTTATGCTAATTTTGATTTTGATTGATAAAGTAGTTTTTATCCTGGCTGTTGTTTTTTGTGTCTTGTTTTTCTATTCTTTCTGGTTTTTAAAGTTCTTTTGATATTGCTATCTGCCCAAATCATGAATTTAAATAATAATAAACAAGCAATATAAAAAGGGTTTTTTTTAAAATGAATGAATAAATCAGATGTAGTTTAATGTTGTTGGGCACGCAAGATAACCTCTTTGACTATATTAATCATTGGACTTTTAACCACATTCTAAGCTTAATGCATAATTGTCAGTTGTACATTCTCAACCAGGCTTTACTAATGTAAATAGTAATACACAATCGTCAGTTTGCAAACTGGGTGAGATTCATACAAGTTGATGGTGCCACTATTGCAGGGGTAGGCAACCTTGGTTCTTTTATGACTCGTGGACTTCAACTCCCAGAATTCCTGAGCCAGCCAAACCGGTCCATGAGTCATAAAAGAGCCAAGGTTGCCTACCCCTGCACTATTGGATAACTATTCATGCCTTATTTTCATTGGTGTACAGGTAGTCCTCAACCTATGAGTACAATTGGGACTGGAAGTTCTGTTGCTAAGTGATGTGGTTGTTAAGTGAGTCTCAATCAATTTTATGAGCTTTTTCATCGCAATCACTATGCAAATCATCCCAGTCATTAAGCTGTTCATACAGTTGTTAAGTAAATTTGGATTTTCCCAAAATGACTTATGACTTGGCTTGTCATAAGGCCCTTGGGATGGTTGCAAATGGTGATAGGCAACCCTGTGATGCTGCTCTCATCATAAATACAGGCCAGTTGTCAAGAGTCTACATTTTGATTATGTGACCACAGGGTCATATGAGGACTGTTCATGAGTCACTTTTTTCAGTGCCATTGTAACTTCAGTTAAATGAATAGTCATAAGTTGAGGACCACCTGTATTGCTTCCTTTTTCCAAAGGAAGTAGATGGACTTAAAACCCCACTTATCTGCATATAATATAGAAAGAACTGTCCCTCATCCTCTTCTTGTAGCAGTTTTGTCCTGAAATCTGATCAAAACTATTTCAAACTAATTTTTGAAAAGCAAACAATAAACAGTGCATAAAGCAAACTGATATAATTGGACAGGTTCCCGTTTATTTTATGGAAGATAGCATTGATCATCATAATATCTGTTAAGCCTAATAACCTTTTCATCTAATCTAATGGAAAATGCACAGAAATGCTGCTGTGCACATTAAGGTTTGAGAAATACTGATGTGCAATTTTAGTATTTCAGGTGAGAAATATTTTTTTTTTTAAACAGATTGCCCTGTCCCCCTATAGTTTAGCACAGAGGTCCCCAACCTTTTGGGCACCAGGGACCGGTTCCGTGGAGAAAGGTTTTTCCGTGGACCAGTGATTGCGTGGTTTTGTGTGCTGCCTGCATCCCACAGATGGAGCTTTGCTTGTTTGTGTGGACCAGTTGCTGGCATGCCGTGACCCGGTACTGGTCCACGGACCAGGGGTTGGGGACCCCTGGTTTAGCATATTTTGCCAATAACTGTGTACTTGTCTTTCATGTAGTGTATAGTTTTAAAAGATTAAAAAGTATTGTGTGTTTGGGGGGAGAAAAAGCCAGGGTGTTACATTCTCTGTATAATTGTTGATGTCTAATGAACATCAAAGCATTTTGCTTTCATTGAGGTCTTGACTGTCAAACACTACTGTGCTCAGTGTGCGTTTAAAAAAAAGTGTTTTCAACTTCAAATATTTCTAAAAACATTCATATGCAGTTCCAGAATTATATTTTTAGCTAATCTTGGCCAACAGAAGTTGTTGTTTAGATCAGAAAAGGGTGCATTATGTATATATTATTTTTTCCTTTTTATAACATGCATATTTTGTTAATTAGCTACATAATATGGGACTTTAATTGTTTGGCTCTGTAGCGAATATAGTGAAGTTTTTATGCTGCTTCTTTTTTTCTTTAGTAAACCTTAACATGTATGGCATCTTAGATTGTGAGACTGTTTGGAGGAAACAGCTGAAAGTTAGATATGTGTTTCCTGTAGAAGATCAAGATGATGAATATCTTTGAAGGTAGCTAAATTCTGTGACATAGCAGTGTCTGAACATGATAAGCAGCTGTGCTTAGTTCCTACTCTGCATAAATTGCACATATTGCAATAAATTTCTAGAATTAAAAACTTCAGATAATCCTTGCTAACAACCACAATTGGCACTAGCAACTAGTTCCAATGGCTAAGCACTGCAGTCACTAACTGAAAAATCAGTGACCATGCTAGGCTTACAGTGTTACTTTCCATTTTCATTGTTAAGCAAATAATTGAAATTGTTACACGAGATATCATATGACTGCAACATGCGTTTTCACTTCCACAATCTCCATTAATTGTGCTTGTTGGAAGCTCATTGGTAAACTCACAAATGGTGATCACATGACCGTTGGATACTGCAATCCCTATAAATGTAAGTATTGGGTCACAAAGTTGTTTTTTTTCCAACCATTAAATTCTTTTTTCAATGTCCCATATGAAATAAAGTTATCTTGCTTCCCTCATATGAAATAATGGTGGTTAATGGTTTTAAACATTGCAATTTCCAAGTTGCCTCCCACCCACCATAATAATAATAATAATAATAATAATAATAACAACAACAACAATAACAATAATAATAATAAAGTTGGAAAGGACCTTGGAGGTTATCTAGTCCAACCCATTGCACAGGCAGGAAACCCTATACCATTTCAGACAAAAGAATAAAGGCATATTGTTATATATTACTGGATTTTTTTATATTGCACCTTGGGAGGCTAGAAATAAAAACCCGAATTTTAAAGCATTTATATATTTAGCTATGACATGCTTTTTATGTTGCCCGTACTTTCTCCATTATAGCTCAAGCATAAGAAAAATCGTTCTCAGAAAAACAGTCACTGTATATTCCAATCCATGGGCAGAACTTGACAAGACACTGATTATAGCAGTGCAATCATAGATTAGGGTAAATATCAAAACAACAATAATTCCCATCAGGATATGATGAAAATCACTCTTCTGAACACATTTAAGGGAATAGGCGTTTTCCTTAAAATGCAAATTTGACCTTTGGAGAAACTGCTTCCTCATTCATATACTGTATAAGAGCAAACCCTGGACTAGAATAACTTTAAGCTAAGCTGCTTTGTTTCAGTTAAAATTATTTAACATCATAGTTAAAAACATAATGATTTATTATTATACATTATTTAAATAATTGCACTAACTAATATTTATGTTTAATTCATTTGTTACACAAAAATAAATGTTAGGATTTGAAAATTGGAACTAATTTTGATAAATGAAGTCAGCACACTCCTTTTTCCAGGTCTAAAGCAGAGTTTAGAATGTGCTGTAACATTCTGTTCTATGTATTTTTCATTCTCCATTATCCAATGCTACATATTCTCTTTCTTGTTGTCTTCTCTAACACATCTCAGTGTAGTCTGCTGCATTGGTTGCTATTTCTATGCTCTACTTAAATATCCTTTCCACCAAATAGCTCCTTATGTTTCATGTGCTATCAATTTATTTTTGTCACAAATTCTAAATTACTTTTTTAATAGCTGAAATTTTATTCTATGAAGTGGCTAATTATTTTTCTTTTTTTCTACAACATTATTACAACTTCTGATCTGAATAATAAATAGAATGCTTTGATATTGTGAATTTGGCTTTGTAGACATGGCAGTAATTATATTTAACAGATTAAACTGTTGTCTAAAGGATGGAAAATTGGAGGGTGACATGATGGGATTTTAGTAAAGCTACTACTCAGCCTTATTAAAGGCTCAGAAGGATTCAATGGCTCAGCGGTTAAAGACACAGAGCTTGTCAGCTTGAAAGCTGACAGCCTGGGTTTGAGATCCGAATGCCGCACAAGGGGGGAAGCTCTTGTCCTTGCCCAGCTCCTGCCATCTAGCAGTTTGAAAGCATGCAAATGCGAGTAGATTAATAGGTCCCATTTTGGCGGGAAGGTAACAGCATTCTGTGCACCTTTGGCATGTAGCCATGATGTCCACATGACCACAAAAAATGCTGTCTTCCTTGGCCAAGAAACGGAAATGAGCACTGCCCCCTAGAGTCAGACATGACTAGGCAGGAAAATTAGTGGTATTTAAAGATCTTAATATTTTTAAAGAGCAGTTCTGTGAAATAGTTGTGTGTAGAAGAAAAAGCAATTATAGAAAAACTAAAGTTTGAACAAGAGGCCTTAAGTTTAGCATGTAAACCTTGATTTCAATGCTATAAGGACTTCCTAGGAAATAAGTCCCACTGAATTCCATTGTGACTATGAGTGAAGAAGCATGCATACAACTAGCATAAAGGTTACTTGTAACAAAAAAAAACCCAGGAGCTAGCTGATAATATAGCGTTTGTTCTGTTGATAACCTTCATGTGGAAGCAGTTAACAAAATATCTTTTAAATCTTATATCTTATCTTTATAGTGATATATTTATGATATTTTGCAATACTATGGTGAAGCTAAATTGGAAACTGTATTCGGTACAAGTAGTCCTTGACCTACACCGATTCAATCAGCAACTATTACAAAGCACTGAATGTAGGGTTTCTGAATGTGCACTGAATTCTTGGATTTCTGGCCCTGTGGTAACATGATTGCAA
>NW_015386749.1:479235-489629 GCF_001527695.2 Protobothrops mucrosquamatus
AGATCCCTCTCACAGTTACTACTATTGAGCAAGGTACCCCCTATACTATACCTGTACATTTGGTTTTTCTTGCCTAAATGTAGAACCTTACTTTTTTCACCATTGAATTTCATTTTGTTAGATAGCGCCCAGTGTTCATCCTCCCAACCTATGCTGCATTTTTGTGCACCCCTCACACTCTCATGCATCTTTTCCTGACAATCCCTCATCCCCTCACTCACCCTCACATGCCCTTCTGCACTACTTTGTGCCTCTTGGCTACTGTAACTCGGACTTGCAACTTCTTGCTGACATCCCCATTGATTTTGGTTGTGGGAAAGGGGGAAGAAGTTGCCACATCTAATGATTCAGATTCAGTTAATGATAGCATCCAGGACTGCACATAGTGCTGTATTTTGTATTATGATTGCATCAATTAGTGATAAAAATTCAGTTCCCAATTGTTGTAATGAGTTGAGGATTACCTGCATATTTGAGAACTGCAAAGCTAGTAGTATTTTTTCTGTGACTCAGTTTTCTTTTCTTTTTCTAAATAGTGATGTGATATTTGACTCCTGAATGTGTAGCATTTTGAAGGAATATTGACTTTTAGAGGTTATTAAGTTCTGCAGAAATTTTCAGTAATAATGATGAATTTAGTGGAACAATTACTGGGCATTATAATGTTAGCATTTGGGTGACTAACTTTTTCCTTTTTCTCTTGTATCAGGTTACATACTTGGGAAAAGTTTCTACAACAGGGATGCAGTTTTTGTCCGGTTGCACAGAAAAACCAGTAATTGAATTGTGGAAGAAGCACACCCTTACTAGAGAGGACATCTTCCCAGCTAATGCCCTCCTAGAAATCCGCCCTTTCCAGGTTTGGCTTCATCATCTGGACCTCAAAGGAGAGGCCACTATTCACATGGATACCTTTCAGGTTGCTCGTATTGCTTACTGCACTGCTGATCACCATGTGAGCCCAAATATTTTTGCTTGGATATATCGGGAAATCAATGATGATTTGTCCTATCAGATGGACTGTCATGCTGTAGAATGTGAGAGCAAGCTAGAGGCCAAGAAGTTAGCTCATGCTATGATGGAGGCCTTTAAGAAAACTTTCCATAGCATGAAGAGTGATGGCCGGATCCACAGGAATAGCTCCTCCGAAGAAATGTCTCAAGAATTAGAATCTGATGATGGCTGAATTTCAGTTTTTTTGATGGTTAAGCAACAGCAAAAATGGCCCTGGGAACATAAACATATATATAAAATAAATGAACAACCATTCAATTTGGGAATGATGAATTTCCAAAATTTCTCTAATCACCTTTTTCATTTTTTTAAAAAAAGCAATTCAGAAAATTTCCTGAAAATATGCTTCTTTATTATAATTACATAACATTGAAATCTGCTGCTGGATTTTGTTTTGTTTTGGTTTTTTTGGTTTTGTTTTAATGTGATAAAATTTCTTGTTTAGTCATTTGTCCATTTCACGTTTCAAACTTATTTTAAGCTTTGGAATTCAAATCTTATGGTTTGTAAATTATTTCAATTTCCTTGTTGAATCTCAGAGTTTGTTGTTAGCACGTAGTACATCTTCTACAGACAAAGAGAATACAATTTGAGGATCATCTGCTCTCTTTTTTACCACTTCCCGGGCTGAAATTTCTACCTGCAGTTTGACAGCCTAACAATTAATCCACATTTCATGGTTTGAGTATTGACATATGCTTAACATTTACAAGTTATAATCATATGCTATATTTTATTTTATTCATTTAAGCTTTTAAAATGTACTTTCAGTCACATATTTCCCCCTTAGTGCCATTGTTTAAAAGATGAACTGCAGGGATGCCAAGTGAATGGTGGGACACCTGAATGTAAATTTCCTCTTTTATGCCATGTCCATTAAATCAGACCACTGTATAAGGATGAACATCCTGAATATATATTAGTTGGGCTGTAAGGCAGAGTCTACCTTGCTTCTGGCACAAACTTTAGTTTTGCAATAGTCTTGCCATAAACAGAATCTACATCAGCTTATTTACTTGTGCTCCAGTGTTCAGTTTAAACTAGCATATTAATCATTAGCATCTGATAATGATAGGTATAAGATCCTTTAAGATCAGGTTTGGTGACAGAAAGTTTGTAATATTTTGCTAATATTTCCTGAAATATTAACATCATGTTAATATTTCCTGAAATGTTTTCAGTTCACAGATGTAAGAGTTCATAAATATTTATAACATTTTAAGACAAAGTGCTGATTACTAATATATAGGTAATGCTGCACTTCATACAGACTTGTTCATATGTTGTGGTAATGTTAGGAGCACTGGGCACCTTACAGAAGCCTTAAAAGAAAGCAAATCAGAGCAGATAGCTATGGAAGACTTTTTCATTGTGTCTGAATATGCACCTATGTGTATGTATGTGTGTTTCTGTCTGTCTGTCTGTGTGTATGCAGTGACTATTAGAGCATATAGATTTATCATGCAAACATACTGAGGAGGAATTGCACCTTTAATAAATATGCTTATTGCTTTCCAATGTATGTAAAGTATTCTTCAGCTTAAAGGCATTCATACTTTAATAAAAAAGGTGGAATTAAAAATTAATAATTTCAGACTTCATGATTTTACATGTACACTCCTAATCTACCAATTCTGTCATTAACTACAGTCTGCATAATCATATATAATAACTGGCATTAAACCTTGAATTATGGCTTCAGTACTAAATTGTATTTTATACTTAATATTAAATTGTACTTTTATTCTGATGTATGTAGGCATTTTGCTTTTTCTGAAGGGCTTTTCCATCTTTTCTTCTCCACCCTTTCTAGCTACTAGGCATTCCAATCTCTGTGAATTGAAAAGTTCTATGCTTTTTTCTAAACCTGAGACTAGAAATATATAGCTGTAAAACTCAACTTCAGTAGTTTTCCCTAAGAGTTCAGTTGTATAGGCTTTATATTCATTGTTACTGAGAGTTATAAGAACTTCACATTTGCCCTTCTCTTTCTTAGAGCGAATTTTGGATTTGTAATGAAAAGCATGGGAATTATTTATTTGTAAGCTGCCTTGGCTTGGAGGACACAGTCTTCCTCCCAAGTTTGGCTTCTTGTAAGAGAGAACTAAAACACACATACCCATGAAAAGTTCCTTTGTTCCAAGCTTCTGAGGAACACAGATAGTGCGAAAATAAACTGCCACCCTGGCTCAGAGATTGATGGGATAGAAATGAGAAAAGATATTTTGTCCTCTTCATCTTCCCTGCCCTTGGATCATTCAAAGGAAGAACAGCAGCTTTCCTCTTTTGAAATTGTAGACATATAGGACTCCTATATGACAAATCAATTGTTCTTGAATTAAGTTTACTCTAAATCAGGTCACTATTAAAAAAGATTAGGGTTTATTTATAATGCGTAAAGAAGGATTCATATAAAATGCACAAAAAAGAAAAAAAATAAAGAAAGCACTGATGTCTTAGTAATAATTAACTTGTTAAAAACAAGTTGAAAATATTTCCATCAGCCTTCATGCATTGTTATTAAGATATTTGAAAATTTCATCAAATCAGGGCACAGGTGAAATTATCTAATCCTTTTGATTCAAGCACTAACTATTCTGATTTAAAGAAGATGAAAATGATACTCAAATATGTTCTTTGTTTTTGGTATTAGTAATGTGGGATTTTTATACTATCACCATTCTTGTTTCTCCTCTCCAAGAACTTTATTATACATAGAGTTATGGATAGATTTTGTGGATGACCTCACATTACTTGATGAAACAAAGGGGTGCTTGCAAGAAATGACCACCAGTTTAGATAATGAGGCCAATTGGCCTACTTATAGATTTTGAGAAAACTAAGTGTATGCAAGTTGGAGGTGCTCAGGATAATATGCCTCTAACAGTCCACGGTCGGACTATAGAACAAATCCAACAATTTACTTATCTTGGCAGCATTATATCTATTGATAGAGGTATAGATAAGGACATTACTGAATTCAAATGGCAGTAGCCGTGTTCCAAGCATGCAGCCAAGTATTACCACAAATTCTTCAAGACTGTTGTTATATCAACTACAATATATGCTTGTGAAACCTATAAGTGTACAACCAAGATGATTAAATGGTTAAATATTTTCCAACAACATTGCTTGAGAGGAATCCTCCGCATCTCATATTGTGACTACATCACTAATGAAGAGGTATTACAAAGATCTGATTTGGGCCATCTATTGGGAATCGTGAATGAATGTCGAATGTGGCTTGTTGGCCATATCTTATGTATGTATGCCTAGAGATCGGCATCCAAAAATTGCACTACATTGGATACCTCCTGGAGGAAAGAGGAAATGGGGCTGGCCTCAGAAAACTTGGAGCCAAACACTTAAGGAAGATCTTAAGGTTATTAATGTCCCTTGGAATAATACTGAAGATGCTACAAATGATCAAAGCCACTGGAATGCCCTGGCCAGGACCTAATGATGATAATGAATGATATTGAGAACTTTTAGCTCCTTCTCCAGCCAATATGGGCTATGGTTACAGTTCCTGAGAACTATAATTCAGCAACATTTTGATTCCCTTATCTCTAATGGCATGTCCCACTCTTTACCTATTATAAGTAATGCAATGGCATATGAGCACTATTAAAGCCTTCTGCTGTATCCAAGCAGTGTGCAGAGTTATGTAAGCAATCCTCCAAGTTATAAAGTTTCCTAATCCTACTACCCTAGATTTGAACCAGAGCCCTTTTAATCATTCAGAACCATGCATTCAAATAATAATCATATTAAAACTGAGAAACTTGCTTTCAGTTGGTTTGTAAATTATCATATTTGTTCATGAAATAGCATAGCATGTATAAACCACAATGTAAACAGGATTAATAGCCAAGGACTATGCTGCAAAACAGCAAACATGTAAAAGCTGTCTTGGCCAGAATTGTTAGATCTGTTTCCAATGAGTCTGAATTTCATTGTACATTTGCAAGTCAGTACAAGAAAAAAAAGTTAAACATTATCAGCTTTATAATCTTCCTGTTTTTGAAATCAGAAGTGTCCAGGCCCCAAGGCTACTTACATTATCATTTCAAAGATGTTTTCACCCAAAGTTATATCTATAAATGATACAATTCTTATTACTGAAGCTGTATCCTAGTCCTAATTTTTATTTTTTTAAAAAAAATGTTTCAGCTAAACCACTCAGAAAAAAACCTGTAACTGCTCCCTGGCTATAATCTAATCTTTATCTTCCCTTTCAGAAATGGCATTATTTATTCTTCTTCAAATATAATATTAGAGTCTATAAACTCCATAGACGATCTGTTTTTACTTAATGTCCTTCAGATGACGTGGACTTCTGTCCCATCTGTGCCTGAGAAACCATGGGCAGAATTCCTGGAAATTGGGTAGCCTAAAAATTAACACTAATTAAATTAAACACTAATTAACTAATATTGTAATTAAGTACATCTCTTGGTACTTCAAGTACTCTCTCTCTATCTCTCTCTATCTCTCTCTCTCTCTCTCTCTCTCTCTCTCTCTCTCTCTTTATATATATATATATTTGAAACGGTGATCTATATTAATTTTAATAACTTTGTTCTTATGTATGTCAACTGAATCAAATGTTTCTGTGTCCATTTGAGCTCAACAGATGTAAAAATGCTACATATTTATCTGAAATATCTTAAACTATATCTGGATACAGGAGATATTCCCCGTTTGCACATTTATTTTATTTATTTGAATTATTACACCAACATACATTTTCATGGTAGTTTAAACAGGAGCTAAACCAGTCCAAAAAGCAGTCCAAAACCCATGTTCCTAGCATAATATAAAGACAGTTAAAACCATTCACAGTTTCGCCAAAGTTTCTAGCATGTTTATTCGTTTTCAAAAAGTAATACCAACAGTGATTTGTTTTGAAGTAAAAACACCTGAATTTAGAATACCTTTTGTTTAATGTTTAAATGGAACTTCCATGTTTTAACTTAAGTGAATGGTATAATTCCACGTGTGAGCAGATATACTCAGTAAAATGTTCCACTGGATTACAAAACAAATTTGCTGGTCTAAAAATTAACTTCTTCAGAATTAGAATAGTAAATTACATTTAAATAAGGCTGGTGGACATGCATAATATCTACGAAACACTTAAAAACCCTATTCCTGTTACACTCATATGGTTTCTCTCATATTTCTTTAATAAATATTTCTTACAAAAATGCCAGCCATATTTATAAAGCCATTTTACTTTCACAAAAGTTCATTGACTGTCTCTTCTACAAAAACCATTCTAGATAGATGTAAAACAGCAAGGCTACAAATGGATATGAGAAAAAAGGAAACCTTTGGTAAATATTAACATAAGCACTTTCACTACATTTCCCAATGTAAAAGTGTAATTGTTAATAGCTCTTCAAGTTTTTTACATGATCTAGTTCTGTTGGGGATAATGTTTAGTACAATCATGATGTGGCTACTTAAATGCCGCTTTTATTTCTTTGCTCACAATTTTTATAAAATGAAAAAAAATCATCATAAATTACAATTTTTCATATCCTTTTGCAAATTCTATACAATAATTTATTTCATAATATACTTCAGTCAACATATTTTAAACACAAAGTTGAGCTGCAGCTCTGATTTCATGGTTAGTTGTTGATTCCAGATTTTGTCCAGTCACCATAATATATCACATTCCCCAAAGTTTTAGAATAACAATCTTTTGGCACGGCCTCAGCATATTTTCTTTCAAATGTACTTTAGTATGGAAGCATTTGTACTTCAAAATTTATTCATCAGGGTACCTCTTTGATTTCCAAATATGTGTGGTTTATTTATGGTTTACTGTTCCTTGCTTTCTTATTAGCTTCAGTTTTCTCCCTATCTTCTCAAGCTGTTGTCAACTTATATGAGAAATGTCCAAGAACATTAGACTTCATTGCCAATTCTTTCCTCCATTCTGTATTTTCTCAAAACAAGCCTATAGTTTGGAAGTTTACACCAACAAAAGGGAAAGAAAAGTGACCAGCTACATGCATAAAGACTGAACAGAACAAGCATAGGTGGGATTTGGGTTCTATGTATTTCAGTGATCTGGCCAGGGGGCACCGCAGAATCCCTTGCATCCCAGTCTTTGAAACTCCTATACTCTTTTTCATCCCCCAAATGAGTCCTTTTCAAATGAGACATTGGGGAAAGGTGGGGAAATTGGCAAGGAACAAGCGCATTATAGCCTGATCAGTTATGAATGTATTACTAATTTGTTAATTAGTTAAACAAAAAAAACGAGAAGGAAAATTGTGTGCGAATATATATAAGTGTATGTGTTGGCAGGAATTTTATACATGTATATATATAAAGAATGACCATATTTCAGCTACTTATGTTCTATAAGAAACTTGTTCATATGTTGAAAGTAAAATCAGATCTTCTATCTATTGAGCAAACAGGACCACTAATTTATCTTTCTAGAACTGAAGGAATGATTCCTTAACAATATGAAGGTTATGGACAATCCATGCCCAATGTTCAGTCATCAGTTTTCATGTAGTGCAGAGGTCCCCAACCTTTTGAGCAGGGACCAGTTCCGTGGAGAGAGGTTTTTCTGCGGACTGGAGAGGACGTGGTTTCATGTACTGCCTGCATTCCGCAGATAGGGCTTTGCTTGTTTGCGTGGACCGGTTTCTGGAATGCCGCAGCCCAGTACCAGTCCAAGGATTGAGGGTTGGGGATCTCTGATGTAGTAGATATCGAATTGAAAGCAATATGGGTATCTGAAAGTATTAATGTCTTTCAGTATAGATAATTATTTCTTCTCAGAATATATGAATTTTAGGACTTTACAAAAATATTTGAATGAAATATTCTCATTGCATCTCTAACAATTATTCACTCTTTCCTGTACAGACTTAATAGCATTCAATGAACCTAAAATACTATTTTTGGGTTGAGTTGGTCCAACATCTATAGAATTTATAATGTATAATCTATAGATAGAAACATAAAGACAGTCCCCTAATGGGCATCTCCAGTTACTTATTTCATTGTTTTAAAAGGGAATAGAGAATTGATTTACAAAGTATTAGATTAATTAGATTTATAAGATCTGATACTGCTTCTAATATTTTAAGACTCTGAAAATGGAAGTGCAGCCAATCTAAATTGAAACTTAAGGTATTATCATTGGTAATTATCATTTCTCTTATCTATTAAAATGTTTATACTAACAATAGTCAAATTAACCTTGTAAATATTATGCTGATTCAGAAAATGTATTGACCTATGATCATTCCCTATTGTAGGTAAGTAGATGCGATGGAATGTGTACTTGGAGAAGCAGTGTGTGTGTGTGTGTGTGTGTGTGTGTGTGTTTTCCCACACTATGTTCAGTCCTAAGTTAGATGGGGGAGAAGGGTAAAGAGGTTCAAGGAAGCCATATCCTAAAATCTCTCAGGATATATCTAGCACAGTGGTTCTCAACCTTTTTAATGCCGCGACCCCCAACCGGTCGTAAGTCGAGGACTAAACTGGTCCTAAGTTGAGGACTAAACCGGTCGTAAGTCGAGGACTAAACCGGTCGTAAGTTGAGGACTACCCAACCAGTCGTAAGTCGAGGACTTTCCCTGCCCAGGAGCGCCACGCATGCGTGGTTCCGCCCCCTGTGCCGGCCAAGGCGTAGCTGGCAAGCGGCAGAGACGGAGCAGGCCAACCACCAGCTGGCCCAGCTCAAGGGAGGTAAGGCACCCGCCGGAAAAGGGGAAAAAAATGGCAGACAGCCTTGCTTGGCGACCCCCGTGAAATGGTCGATCGACCCCAAATGGGGTCACGACCCATAGGTTGAGAACCGCTGATCTAGCAGGTCAGAAGTTTATAGCTTTAGTTTCTGTCCATTAGGTGTAAGCAAATATAAGATTAGACTCAATTGGATGGTCCTGTGATGTTTTGTGGCTCGACCTGATAGTAAATCTTCCTTCTTTAGGAGAAGGTAATGTTCAGAATCTTTGTGTAAATATTTTTCTTTTTATGTTAATGTTGATATCAATATGTGATGCCAAAAATGAAAATGCTAAATTATTTGAATTGACTTAATTTTTTTCCCCTCAATTTTTTTTTCATGGGCTTTCTAACCCATGAAATTCTGGAATTCAGGAGGAATGACCATTCTGAAGACAATGAATTGCAGAAATAATAAATCTTTCTATTGACCATCTGATCTACATTTGTTGAAATACAGGAGGATGACCTATGAATTACGGTTACAAGTGGATCTATTTTTTAAAAAAATTGTACAATTCCCTTTTCACTTACATTTTTTAAAATTATCTTTAGTTTTTTCTTTTTTCAAAATTAGAATCTCATCATTTGGAAATAATTTAGTTTTGAAGTCTAGGAGTCTGAATTGTGGCACTTTGGTAATTTTTGAAGAGTAAATTAGTTTAATTTGTTGCTCAAGGCATAAATCCATAGGTCCATGCAGTCTCTATTTCCTTTGTTTATATCATGACAATACTATTTTAATGGTGTGACTACTGAATACATTATATATTAACTTTTTAAAATTGCTGAGCCATATTGCTGTACTTGGCTCATTGTCTAATCAGAGAGACCTATATTTGGCAGTCAATAAACATTTTATTTATAACTAGTTTCATGGAAGTATGCCCTTTTAATATATTAGCTTTGGATTTAGCTACATGCTGTACATACCTGGTACCTGGAAAATATGGCAGTTGATTGCGGGGTGTCATTGGAGAACATTATGATACTTGAAAAAATTCAAGGATGCTGAGAGAAGACAAGGTAGAAGACAAGGCGTAAGTTACAATCAGTGATGACAGCAAGCTTACAAGAACTCAAACTGAATTATAAAATATCAAAGCTCTAATGAAATAATACATATCAATGCAAAGAGTATTCAGTAGAACATATGAAGATGCATTTTTCTCCTGAAGTATGGTGCAATCATTTATCCAAAGTTTCAGGGCTACAGTTTTCTAATCTAGTTTCTGGTCATTCATCATTCACTATATGGTTTGCAGATTATAAAAATTAACAAGTAAATCCACTATTCTACAACATAAATATTTAAAACTATAGATTCGCAAAATTGTGTGATGCTTTACAAACCTAATTTTGTTATTTAATTTTGTTTCTGATTGCTAACGGGTTCACATTACTAACACAAACCAGATGATTCAAACTTCCCTTTTACAGCTTCCTATTTTCATGTATAATTTTCAATCTGATTCAAACAAAAGAAGGAATTATCAGTTTTCTAATAAATAAATGCATTTATATGTGACTAGGATGGTTGTTCTGCTTTTTAAATTTGGCATGTCTTGTTTAATGAAATTACATTGATTAGATACTTAAATATTATGTTTTATTCA
>NW_015386749.1:489878-517454 GCF_001527695.2 Protobothrops mucrosquamatus
CAATCAGATCCACATATTCAGTTTTCAACTGTACTGTGTTCAGAAAAAAAATTAATTTATATATAATATATGTGTTCTGACTGCACATGTAGAATGTTATTTAAGGATCCCAATAGGCTATTAACCTTATGTGTGGTCTGAGATACCAATTCCGCTCTTCTAAAACAGTTCACATTCAAATAATTATATGTGCTGTTTTCTATCCCTCAAACCTTCCTCAAGTTAATACCTCTAACATGCTTAGCCATTTTAATCTGTTCTATTATATGCAATTTTGAAAATCAGTTTCCACAGCATTGATTTTTCACCAATAATTGTACTGTTTGCCTAAGTTTAGACAAAGAACAAAGGGGATAAATTCCCAATTTGGCTCTAAATTTACCTACAACCAAATTACTTCTCAGATGCTGGAATTGTGTTTGCTTTAGTAATGATATGTATGAACTCCATTTAGGAGCAGAGGGGTAACTTTTATTTTACATACCTTAATAATTGGGGTTAAGGAATCTAGATAACAGTGATTTATTAATTTTAGAAATTAATTCATATGTGCCTTTGCTTGGAGTGAGCTCATCTAATAATGAGGGAGCCAATATTTAGTATCAGGGAAGCCTCCTGCTAAATAGAAGAAAATGTTAACTTGTTATATTGGCTATCTAATAATCACTTATAGCTGTGATGTCATTTTTTTTAAAAAAACATGATCATTGACTTTCATTTATTAATGATCAGAGAATAATTGTGATAATAGGAGCCAAGACTTCTGAACAACCTACACAACCCAATATGTGAATATGGCAATTGAAAAAAAATGCCAGCAAATAGCAAGTTGTTGCAATATGTGTTGAGTACCTTATGCATGTGTACTTCAGGATCCCTCACCAGCCCTGCTAAGTCATTAATATATAAATTGAATAGAATGCAATATTCACCTTTCTCTTACTCCTTTGTATTGATATTGCTTGTTATAGCTTCATTCATTCCAAACTGCACCCCAAACAGGTATTTGTACAAAGAATTTTGATCACTGCTAGCAATCTGGGTTCCATATTTAGGACATAATTTTTTTCTACAATATTTATTAAGGGTGTCAAATGTTGCACTAAGGTCTATAAAGGTGGGAAACTGTTGCCTCTCTTTACTGACATAATTTAGTAATACAATGGTTCAAGACACAGTAATTGTTCATAGTACGGTAGATTGACTCTGTCTAAAGCCAGATTGTTCTTCTGCAAGGATGCACTTCTCAGTATTTCATATATTTTTCTAATCCATTGATGTCTATATTTCAATATACAGCCTTTCCTATGATTTTATTCTTTATATTATTTTCATTAGTGAAGAATGAAAATAGTTTTTCAATCAGTTCCTTTCTTCTTGCATGTTTAAATATTAATGATAAAAGAACAAAAATATATTTACTAGTCGTGCTTGGAGGAATTTCTCCAGATTAATCTGAAGATTAATAATGGTTAGCTATTTTACGGTCTCCTGCAGATGCTACGCAATTGTCAGTTCTTTGGTTTAAATTCCTGGTCTTACTGGAAAGAAATGTCATTCATCATCATATGGAATCCTTTTAAACATGTTGAAGTATATGACAAGATGCTTCCAAACCATTTAAAGCTGAATGTTAAGGATTGGCAGAAAGCATGCATCAGTGCATTTATATATTTATAGAATCTCTAAGGCACTTGACTCCATAATGAGTCTGGGTAGTGTATAATATTAATATTACAATATTAAAAACAGAAACAATATAACAAAAATGACAAACAACTGATAATAGGAATAAAATGCACAGCTTCATTCCCATTCTGTTATATAGATGAAATTTGTTCAGTCAGCTGAATTCATCTATTCCCTTAATATTTTTTCTGTATTCTTATCTCCACACTTTGCTCCCTGCCCCCCCCCCCACACATATATTTTCCCATTATCTAGCAGGGTAATGATTATGTTTTAATATATCATGTGAGTCCTGTATTTGGGTTCATTAAGTTATCAGGTTAAGTGTATTGTATGATCTCACTTCTAGGTCCCCCCCCCCTCTGAAGCAAACAAATAACATGATCTGGACTAATGAGGTGTCTTTCTCTTGATGCTATGTCTGCAATTTGCACCTAAAAAAACCACACGTTCCTATTGAAAAACACAGGCTTGACATCTTCATTCATATCTAGATACAGCAAAAATGGATCCTTATCAGGATTGTGACAAAAATATAACCTTTCTATTTCCTGGAAAAGGCACAAATAATTGCACTTTTGACCTAGATACAATCCACTTGCCTGCCTCAAACAGGTTATCATGATACACTTCAGGTATCTTAGAAAGATGCATCCACTTCCCCAGCAAGATCTTGGCACTTTAAACAGTATCCAAACAAATCAGTATTCTAAGAAGTCATGAGACTTGGGTGAAATTCAATAATTACTTTTTATAAAGCAAGTGGATTTCAACAATATTTGGGTCCATTTTGAAAAGAATAGCTTTCAAATTTATATCATTGTAATTGATTACATTTCTGTAGGCTCAGGAAAAGAAATGTAACTTAAAGTAAAGATGATTTAATGATGCTTTATGTATTTTCCCCCTTCCCCAAATGCTTATCAGTCTCTATTTTAAATCACTGAAAATAAAATGTTTCATATGTCAGTGTCTTGTGTATCATATTAGACTTTTTGATCAAGAGCTTAGCCAAAATTACTTCAATATTTTGAGGATGATTGGATTTAAGAAGAAAAGAAAATTGCCAACGCAAGGAAATAATAATAAGGTAAGATAAGTAATTAATTCTATTCCAAAGATAGACAAATAGTATTTGGGCATATTAAGTTTTAAAAAGTTTAACTCCCAAGGAAGCCATAATTAACTAAGAAACTATAAGAAATTATAAATTAAATTATATTAAATTATATAAATTAAATATAATTAAATTATATTAAACATAATTACAGAATAATTATAAAGGTTATGTTTTTATGCAGTCTATCATAATGTTTTACAAAAAAGAATAGATTTTGTGAATTTATATCCCTAATAGCATCTTTATATTGACTCTGGGTGTATTATAATTAGCACAGGAGTCTGCAACCTTGACAATTTTAAGATTTGTGGCCTTCAGCTCCCAGAATTCCTCAGCCAGCTATGCTGGGAGCTGGGAGCTGAAGTCCACAAGTCTTAATGTTCTCAAGGTTGCAGACCCCTGAATTAGTGGACCATAATAAAGCAGAGCTATGCTTGTGCTTTACTATATGCCTCTCCATTTTGTAGAACTGAAAAACCAGCTTTAAAACCAGCATAATAAACAACATAAACATATGCAATAGTTATATAGACTAATAACTTTGAAGTCTCACTATAGTAAAAATGTTGGCTTCTTCTTTCTAAACACTTTGATTACTTGACAATCTTTTCAGGAGAAAGTTCTGAAATTTGGAAGCCATTATCAGAATGAGTCATGTAGAAGTCATTAGAAAATCATATTCTTGTCATAACTTGGTGCCTTCCTACAGATGGATTTCAACTTTAAGCCTAAACCTCCTTTCAGCTGCCCTGACTTTACCCCAAATCAAGGGATTACAGGGTTGTAAAAAGAAAAAAACAAGTATGTAGCCAAATCAATAAAAATGCACAGCTGTTTATAACAATCCAGTAAAAACAATTAATTAAGGAATCCATAGTAAACATTATTAAAATAAAAATTAGAAACAATATATATAGATAGATGATGATGATGATGTTGTTGTTGTTGATGATGATGATGATGATAATAATAATAATAATAATAATAATAATAATAATAATAATAATAATAATAATAATAAAAAGTTGGAAGGGACCTTGGAGGTCATCTAGTCCAACCCCCTGCTCAGGCAGGAAACCCTATACCATTTCAGACAAATGGTTGTCCAGTCTCTTCTTAAAAACTGTGTTGGAGCATTCACAGCTTCTGGAGGCAGATTATTCCATTGATTAATTGTTCTAACTGTCAGGAAATTTCTCCTTAGTTCCAGGTTGCTTCTCTCTTTGGTTAGTTTCCATCCGTTGCTTCTTGTCCTGCCTCCTGTGCTTTGGAGAATAGCTTGACTCCCTCTTCTTTGTGGCAACTCCTGAGATATTGGAACACTGTTATCATGTCACCCCCCATCCTTCTGTTCATTAAACGAGACAGACCCAATTCCAGCAACCATTCCTTATATGTTTTAGCCTCCAATCCCCTAATCATTTTTGTTGCTCTTCTCTGTACTCTTTCTAGAGTCTCAATATCTTTTTTACATTGTGTGGACCAAATATAGATATGTATATGTATAGTGTAGGTGTAATGATTAAGGCACTGGTCTAGAAGCTGGCAGACTGTGAGTGCTTGAACTACCTTAGGCAAAAAGCCAAGTGGGTGATCTTAGGCTAGTAACACTCTCTTAACCCAAGGAAGGAGGCAATGACAAACTACTCCTGAAATGTTTCCAAGAAAAATGTAGGGACCTGTCCAGGTAGTCTCCAAGAATCAATGTTGACTAGAAGGGACAAAAGAAAAAGTCTATATAAGCCAATAACAAAAATGTTTATAATGAAGTTAGTATTGAATCAATCTGCATACTAATTATCTGCATATATTATTTAGTTTTTCTTTCTTTATGATGTTGTTATTCAATGTGACAGATGTTGAGGGTTCATTTTAGGCATCTAATCCATCATCAGAACAAATGTTAGATCTTTTATATTAGATTCTAGTGAGTTTCTTTTGTGCTTGACGTAATTACAAAACTATTTGTGGCAACATATACTGAACTACAGCTTTTTTTATTAATGTGCTAAAAACCTACATGGAGAATTATAGGCTCTTTTATTCATTCTTTATCCCTTGGCATGCATGTTTTAATTTTACTTTCAGTTAAAGTATTTTTAAGAGGATACAGAGATATTAAGGTTACAAATAATTAAGCTTTACAAGTTATGTTGTCCCACATAGGAGGTTCTGTTCTAGGGGAATCACAATTAAATTATTGCTTCCTTTATAAAATGACCAAAGAACTGGTCTCCTGGGTTTAACATAATATGGAAAACAATTGACAAGTTTGGCATTATACCATACACATGGGAACAATATTGCATATTATAATGAGAATTTAAACTATGCTGCTATTTAACCAGTGTATTAAAACATCTGAAAATCCTGAGCTTTTTGAATAAATGTCAAAATAGAACTATGCAAGGATTGTTCAACCTTATGTCCTGCTAGAGGTAAAAGCACTTTATCCCATCTTGTTCCTAATGCTACAGCATAAAAAGGGAAAACCTGGTCATTATTCCCATTATTTAGCATAGGTAAAATATGAATGCACAATGACATTTATATCTTTTTTGTTTTTGTTAGTCTTATTTGGTTCAGAATAGGACAAACCTATCAAGATCATTAGACATTTTTAGAGCATGAAACATAGAAAATTTTATAAAACTGGAACATTCCTCTTTTTGACCATAGTACCACTTGCTCAGGCATGTCTACAGTGTTTTTGAAGTTCTCAGTAGCCCTCTACAACAATTTCACCTTCATATTTTCAATTGAAAAAAGTAAGGTTCTACATTTATACAAGAAAAACCAAATGTACAGGGGGTACCTTGCTCAATAGTAGTAACTGTGAGAGGGATCTCGGAGTCCTAGTGGACAATCACTTAAATATGAGCCAGCAGTGTGCTGCAACTGCCAAAAAAGCCAACACAGTGCTGGGCTGCATTAACAGAGGGATAGAATCAAGATCACGTGAAGTATTAATACCACTTACCAATGCCTTGGTAAGGCTACACTTGAAATACTGCATCCAGTTTTGGTCACCATGATGTAAAAAAGATGCTGAGACTCTAGAAAGAGTACAGAGAAGAGCAGCAAAGATGATTAGGGGACTGGAGGCTAAAACATATAAGGAACGGTTGCTGGAATTGGGTATATCTAGTTTAACGAAGAGAAGGATGAGGGGGAACATGATAGCAGTGTTCCAATATCTCAGGAGCTGCCACAAAGAAGAGGGAGTCAAGCTATTCTCCAAAGCGCCTGAAGGCAGGATAAGAAGCAATGGATGGAAACTAATCAAGGAGAGAAGCAACCTAGAACTAAGGAGAAACTTCCTGACAGTTAGAACAATTAACCAATGGAACAACCTGCCTCCAGAAGCGGTGAATGCTCCAACACTGGAAGTTTTTAAGAAGAGACTGGACAGCCATTTGTCCGAAATGGTGTAGGGTTCCTGCCTCAGCAGGGGGTTGGACTCGATGACCTCCAAGGTTCCTTCCAACTTTATTATTATTATTATTATTATTATTATTATTATTATTATCATTATTATTATTGTCATTATCATTATTATCATTATTATCATTATTATCATTATTAATTTTTCTGCTAACATTACTTAACATCCTAATATACACTCATCTCTCACCAGGACCACAATGGGAAGGAAATGAGTATTTGCTTACATAGACAAAACATACCAATGAAATTAGTGCAAACACCTATAATTGTAAGTTTACAAATAACTAATTAATTGATAACTTACAGGATGAAAAGAGGAAGTTCAATTAGTTGAACTGAAAAATGTTCTCCTTAAACAAAATATGTTATGCAAGGACAAGGGTCCCCAACCTGTGGGCTGGAGCCCACTACGAGCCATGGCCTATTCACAATAGGGGTGATGTTCCAAAAGGGGAGTGGTGAGAGCAGAGGCTGAGTGCGACAAGTACACCCTGCTCAGCTTTGCTGACCGAGGCTGCCTGCACAAGACACCTGATCTACTTTTGGAGTATCAGGCAGTTTCGATGAGTCTGAAGGAGCACAGGTCTGCACCTCAAAGGCTTCTCTGTGCCAAAAACTTGCAAATAAATGAAAGGCTTCAGGGGAATGATCTCGTGCTGCTTCAGGCCTTCCATCATGCCTGGCCTCTGCTTGTCACATCTGGCCTCAGCTCTCCTTGCCCAGCCTCGCCATACCTCGTCACACCCGCCCAGCCTTTCCTCACCCAGTCCTGCTTTGCTGGACCTCGCCTCACCACATCTGGTCTCGCTCCCGTATGCCTGTCTTTCATCCCACAGGCCAGGTTCTGTCCACCACCCAGGGGGAGGACCGGCCCCCTTTTGGCCTCACATCTGGGGACGGCAAGGCTCCTCTAGTGGATGAGGCTTTGATGCTTGTCTTGGTCTCACCTTCGTCCACTGGAGACCTCTGGATTCCCCTCCCAGCCTTGCCTGCCCCCCACAGGCGCTCTCAATGTGAGCGATGAGCCAGCCATATTGAGCTGGCCATACCCACTCAACCACGCATGCCCAGCCACACCTACCAAGCCATGCCTACCTAGCCATACCCATCTAGCCCTTTACATATCCTACAGAGATATGTAAAGTTAATAGTGTTCCCTATTAGTAGCTGATAATTTGAAGAAACTCTTTTCTCTACAAACTCATATTTTTTATCCTAAGTATTATGAAGCAGTGAAGTTCAATTACCTGCATTGACATATATGGACTAATAATTAATCAAAGAAACTAGGCTTGCTTTTTCATTAAAGCTCTAAAGAAGTTGATATCTCCATGTATTTCAGCATTTTACAATTCCTTAGAAAAAGGGCTGATTTGTTTTTGCCAACAAACAGATAATAAAAATTAAAAACAAATTTCTAATTTGTTCTTCTAATTATGATAATAGCTAAAATGAAAATAAAATTAGACAGGCAATGGGGTCACTAAAACACCTAAGATCCAGTCCAAGTGGTCAACGTGAGCTGGTAAATTGATTATGATAAAAAGTCTACTGAATGATCAAATCAATTGAAGGCGCTCCCTTCAATCCAAGGAATTGAGCTAAACTGACAAGTGAGTTCAAAGCTTCAGTTCAAAGGAATCATTCTATTAAATCAACTTAGAATCAAGGCTTTAATTAGAAATCTTTTCATAGCTCTAATAGCTCCTATTTAAACACCTATCTAAAATGTCTGAAATGTTAACAAACTGTAGCCACAATATTATACCTTTCATGTTTTATCATGCAGCATCAATTAATCCTGCTAACAACTTGCCATTTCTGCTTAAGGGAAATGAGATGTAATCTCTAGAAATAATTATACTGAATTCATTAATTCATTCTTTGTAATGTGACTGAATAACTCAAGATTCCAAATGATTAGCAACAAGAAATATACACTCAGGAAATTTAAAATCCCTTCGGTAAAATCTAAAAATAATACTGATCAATATTGAACCAAAACATTATACATTTTACTACTGATGCTTCAACTTATTCTCTTGTACTGGCTGTTTCAACCTAAACTGACGTCAGATAGTTTTTAACACAATTAGTCAATAATGTTAAAGATGCTATTTGTTCATTTAGATCAAGAATATAAATTTATGGGATTAAGAGCTGAACTTGTTCTTGAGTAATATAGCACATTCTGTACTCTTAAGATAAAAATTCAATAAATATATTAAATTATTTAATTGTTTTAATTATAATTAAATTAAATACAAAGCATATGATTATTTCCCATGTAGTTAATTATTTTTTATGTTATATCATTAGAAATAGTAAAAAAATATTGGAGGGCCACTTACAATCTTGAACCACAGCTGTGAACTTTTGATATAGAGAGAAGCAAGATATATGACTTTCTATAACTTAGAGCAGAATAGGTTCTTGTTCAACATAATGTCGGTTGACCAAGGCATGTTTACTACTGCCTGAAAGTTTAAGGTAGTTCAGAAAATGTAAAGATGAAGCTTGGGAGAATCAGTAGGTTAATGATGGTAAGAATTTTATTTGGATTTCCTCAGAATAGCCCAAATATTTTTCCTCACAAATATGTATTATTCTGAATAGCTCAGATATGTAAGAGCTTTTTCTGAGTATTTTGTCATTTGCTATTCTTGGTAGTTCCCTTTCATTCAGTTATTTACTTGGCTGTATGGATAGCTCATATGATAGAGAACGGAGCCAAACAATCAAAAGGACTGAAAGAGAATTCTCATTGGCTTGACTATGAATCCAGTTTCACCTGTGATTCAGGATGGAAATAAAGCAAAATTACAGATTGCACTAGCTCAGTGGTTCTCAACCTGTGGGGCGGGACCCCATTTGGGGTCGATCGACCATTTCATGGGGGTCGCCAAGCAAGGCTGTCCGCCATTTTTTTTGTCCGCCATTTTTCCCCCTTTTCCGGTGGGTGCCTTACCTCCCTTGGGCTGGGCCAGCTGGTGGTCGGCCTGCTCCGTCTCTGCAGCTTGCCAGCTACACCTCGGCCAGCGCAGGGGGCGGAACCACGCATACGCTGCGCTCCCGGGCAGGGAAAGTCCTCAACTTACGACCGGTTGGGTAGTCCTCGACTTACGACCGGTTGGGGTCGCGGCATTAAAAAGGTTGAGAACCACTGCACTAGCCGTTTATATTTAAGTAAATAAGAATATAACTTCTTCAGATTTCCCATCAATACATGATGGTCTGCCCAGTACCACTGTATGGTGTTGAGTTCTGGCCAACCATCAAAGCGCTGAGTGCCCTTTATACGCCATGGAGATATGATGTTCCATTGGTTATTAGACATTTTCCATCTTAATCACATCAGCTGTGATACAGTCTGGCAGCAGATGAGCATGCACCAATAACAGAGAAAATGTGGGAAAAATTTCTCAAGTGATATGGCCATGTTCTATGGGTAGCATCCTGCACCATTGCTTGTACTGTCTATCATTTTATCACTGATGGCAAATGACCATATGGAAGAATAAAGCAAAGGTCGCAGGACACAATTAATGAAGACATGAAAATCATTCAGTTGGACCTTGTTGCTGAGTTTCTGGGTTTCTGGCAGAATGTTTACAGAAAATCTTTTCCTCCAAAATGCATTTCAGTCTGCACAGGGTCCTGGCTCAAATATAAGTATGAACCATTTACATATAGTTGAAGTGAAAGGAATATATAAAAATGAGCAAAGTATTAATTTAACAAGTGTATATTTGATATTTATTTGATATTTGGAGGTCTATGAAATTCTTCATCATGTTTCTGTGATTTTTTTCCCCACAATATGACTGACAAAGCTTATCAGCCTGAATCAGTCACTTAAAACTTATGGCCTAAACATCTTTAAGCGTTTGGCTGCAGGATTTCAACTGCTATCATTATCACAAGCAACAAGAATCAATCAAGTTGGTGTCTGGCCTGAGAGAGCTAGAGGCAACAGTTTCCCAAATCTGTGGTTCAGCATTTTTCTTTTTGATGAGTTGCTTTTCCCTGAATCCCTTGACAAGGATTTTGCTAACAATAAATTGTTTGTTTTATAATTCCAGAAAAAGTATCAAGCCCAAAGCAAGCTCTCTGTTCATACAAAGGTGAGGGTGAATGGGCCAACAGTCTTGCCTTCAAGTCAAGCATTGAAAAACTAGTGTTATGGCTGCCCTTTGAAAATAACATGCAAGACTTAAAAGGAAATTAAATTCAACCCTTACAGAAGCAGAATTTTGTTCCCATGTGCCTTCTTGTAGTTTGAATTGGCCCAACCCTGGAGGAGATGGGGATTTAGCTGAGCATGATCCCCTCCCATTTTTTCTTTAAACAACCAGACCATGAATCCAATTCTCAGGCTACCTTCCTCTGTTCTTCATCCAATACTAAGCTGGTTCCATAAAATCACTTGAAAGATATTCTTTCAAGCCATCCAAGGTAATATTAACAAGGCAATTGATTTTTCTCTCCTTAGTACCCTTGTCAATCCTGTTGGTAAAACTATTTTAATTGTCAAAGAATGATGAGATCTCACCAGTGTAAGTTTCCTGAAAACTGTACATAACTATGTTTTAATTTTGCTTCATTTTTAAAAAAAAAAAACTAAAGCATTTCTGCTTTTTTCTGCATAACATTTAAATAAGGGAATGGAACTGAAACTAAATTAGTCTTCTTACCTATTCTGAGATGTGACTTATTTATGGCCCAGATAGGATGTACTTGCTTACCTGATTGTCAAGGATTAAAATAAAGTTTTGGAAAAGAGGTCTATACATTGCTATAGATGCACCCTCAGACCTAGAATCTGATATGCCAAATTAAAGATTAACAAAGTATTTGTCAGCTGTATAAGGTTAAGATTAAAGACTAAAAATAATCATCATATGAGTCTGAAACCACTTTTATTAGATCAGGTATAGTAACAATTTCTAGGCTGTATTTTTTCAGTATTATGAGAGCCAGTTTGGTATAATAGTTAAGCCATCAGGCTAGATTCTAGAAACTGAGAAGATGAGCTTAAGCACAAAATCAGCTGAGTGACCTTGGGCCAATTATTTTCTCTCAGTTCTAGGAAGGAAGCAATGATAAACCACTTCTGAAAAATCTTGCCAAGAAAACTGCAGGGACTTGTGCAGGCAGTCTCTAAGAATTGGACATGGCTGAACAGGAAAAAAAAATCAAAGTATTGCTTTAAAGCCATCAGCTAATATGGTTTACAATCTTCTGTGCTATCACTGGTAGACAAGTACTTAATCTGGAGAATACATTCCAGAGGATTGCACACTAATGCTTAATTTCCTTTCTCCATGGAACATCTCTTACGTATGTCTAAAGGTCTGGGAATAAATGCACATCCTGTAGTTTCTTGCAAAAAGCAATTTTTCTCCTCCTTCAATTTCTCTTTATTAGGGCTGATCTTCACAATCAGCTCACCCTAGCAGGCAATGGAACATTTCTCAAGGGCAGGAAGGCTTAACACCATCCTCTACCTGCAAATAACTCACTGGAAAAGAACATTTTTCTCTGCTACACATTAAAAGTAGCATTTTCTAATTTGGCCTATCCTAAATGGTGCTATCAAGCTTGCTTGTATCCTATATGGCCATTTCTTTTACAACTTCACCAGTGGAGCAGTGAAAAGCTAAGGACAATGAAAAGATGGACATTCAAATTAAAAAAAAACAAAAAGAAGACCAGAACCAGTTGAAAAGAGTTTTGCCATATCAACCTTTCTAGGCCAAATTTTAAGAAAAACAATAAACCTGCCTGTCCCTCCCTCCCTCCATTGGAAGGGTCAGAGGGATGGAAACAAAATCCTACAATCAGAGACTGATGGAACTGGATATGTTTGGCCATGAGAAATGAAGACTAAACGGAGAAATAATAGTATTCTTCAAATTCCTGAAGAAATGTACATAGCAGAAATTTGCAGCCTATCTTTTATTGTGTCAGAGTTCTTGGCAAAGAACTATGCCTTAATTCATATTCTGAACTGAATGAAGTTCAAATTCATTCAGATTCAGCCTTAATGTTAAGGGAAAAAAATCAATGAAAGTAGCAAACAATGGAGTCAGTTGCAGGAAAAGATTTCTTGAAGCAGTGGCTGGATTTCCCATAGATGGTTTAGTTAAGCAGTGGTTCGGCTTGACCTAAAAGGACCTTATTTACTTAAAAAAAAACCTATGCCAGGTACTCTTTCAAGTCTCTCTGATAAAAGAAGCCAGAAATTTGAAGCTTAAATAGTTTTGAGGGCTGGTGCCACAAAGACCACATATATGGAAATCAGAAGAGAGTCTTTCACCAATCCAAGATTCTTCTTGTTTCATTAACACAAAGCACATGCAAATTTTAGTTACTATAATTACCTGACTTAATTTAATTTGGATATGACTCATTCTGAATGCTTATAAGTCACAGATCTTAACTTCAAAAATGCTACCCCAGAACTAACAACTTCTATTCTAAATCTTGAGTCTGTGTTCTCTAAATCATAATACATTTGCATTATCCTGTCTTGCTGTTGGAAAGAGGGAAATACACACCAGTTTGGAACTGACATATTTATTTCCTCTCCAGCTGATTTTTCAAAAGGCAACTGGGCTGTTTTTCCTTAAGGAAGAAGAAGATGTTTTGCTTTTCATCAAAGAAGCTTCATCAGTTGTGACTGGATGGTGGAGGGATGAAAGAATAGGTTCTGACAGGATGGTGAGGGGGATGGAAGGATCGTATTCTCCCTCCAATCTGTCTGAACCTATCCTTCCATTCTCCCCACCATCCAATCATAACTGATGATGCTTCTTGGATGAGAAGTGAAATGTCTTCTTTGTCTCCTCAAGTAAAAACAGTCCAGTTGCTTTTTGGAAAAGCACCTTTGAGACAACTATGATCTGGATGATTGAGAATGCCCATAGATATTTCTCCAGTTGCCACTTTTTCTGCCAAATTTGACAACTTTGGAGATATAGCAGTTCCTGAGCTGATAGCAGTGTCCTGAAAGTGAAATAATGCACAGCCATCTAGAAATGAACAATATCTTATTGCACTTTTCAAATCAGATATGCCATGCCATACTGAAAATTGGCTAGTTGCTTTTCTTCTCCTTCACAGAAATTTGTTTGTCCAAGTTAGTGAGAAGGAAGGCAGATCTTGGAAACTGAATGTACAGTGGAATTAATCTTAATTGCTTTATGTAATTCATTAAAGCTATAGATATCATATAGGAATGACCACTATTTGCAGATTTGTTAGTTAGAAATAGTTTTATTTAGTTCCAAATGTTAAATCACTGGCATCATTGAGCAATGCTCCTCAACAATGCTAACTGGAATGTACAAAATATTTGGCATGATTTTCTTCAAAGCAGGAAATGGCATTCAACCAGTGTATGCATGAAGTAATTGTAGTTTTACTGTCCTGAGGATTCAGGTTTAATGAATATCATGTGGCTGAAAAATGTGATTTAAAACTGGCCTCATTTGCTTGCTTAATAACTAATAACTCTTGATTATCATCCAAGCTATGTATACAAAATATATTTTGACTGCCAGGATTTTTAACTGCTTAAAGATTTTCAAAACCCTTATATGAAACTAGTAGCAAGTGGACATATCTGGTAAGCCTCAGTATTTTGAAAAGTTGACATAAAAGGCTGATGTCCAAAGAACTACCCAGATTTATATGCAAGTTTCAGTTATCCCTGCAGAATTTTTGACTACTTTTCTATGGTCAAGTACTTTCAAGCTGTAAAGCGTGGTGTGAAAAATGTTTAGCTTGGTTAGGCTGCTATTAGAAAAAAAATGTTTGTTCTAAAGTACGTTTCATTCAAGTCAACAGGGCTTACTCATTGCAGAAGTACATCTTCACACAAAAAATTCAAGGCTAGAGATGAGATACATCTTGCAAAATCTGGAAAGGAATTGTTTGGCAGGCGAGTGGCCAGTCTCATTAGGAGGGCGTTAAACTGGAACAAAAGGGGGAAGGTGGCAAAAGCCCAGAACCAAATATGCAGCCAAGAAAGCAGAGTACAAAGAGAGAAGCAGGAGGCCAGGATAAGGATTCAGATTATTGGAAGATACTAAACAGAGACACCAGTAGGGGGTACTCAGAACCTCAGCTATTTTTACAACATCATGCATAATATGGAAAATAAACAAGTGCTAGTGATGCCAACTTAGGAAGCCAAATGCAATGTGATAGGTGGCATTATAAGTTGGTGCAAGAATTAAAACATCTGAAACAGCTTGAGCTAATTAAGTAACATTATAAGATCATAGGCTTACTTAATCCATTGCTGATAACAACAGAGAACAACAGGCTTTATATTTTGAATTTCTTACCCTTCCTTTCTATTCGGTAAGCTCATCTTCTGGCACTGATGGATGGTCTAGTTAAGGATCCGTGTCAGAGATATTGCTTCACGATCTATCCCTTCCCAATAGCTAATGTTTATGAAACAGAGGAGAGGATAAATCATTAACAGGACTTTCTTCACAATGATTTTTATATTTTGAGCAATCTGTTGGGCATAGATTTGTTTTGTTTCGGTGGCTAATCATTGGCTGTTTAAGAATAGTGTCGAACATTTTACAGACAGGAGGGATTCCACAGAAATATCATTAACAGAGCAATAAGTAAGGTTTACAAGATGAATGGGATTTTTTTTTAAAGCTCTCTCTGTGTATAATCTTTCATTCCTTCGTGTTTGGATTTCAAACTGAAAATTCTTTAATTTATTGCTTAGTGTTGTGAGTGTAATGAAACAATTCCCCCAGAGTTTCTTTTGCAATATAAAAGGTGAATAGGCAGATAGTATTCTGTTAAAATGATTGATGGTTCTGGTTATGATACTTTTCCCCCTGCAAAGGACTGCAGAGCACCCAGGGCTGACCCAAAGTATTAGCTGTCTGGTGAAGGATAACATGGATTTCGTCACACAGAAACAAAAGTAATTTGTTGATTTCAGTGGGTCAGCATTCTTCTCAACTGCAGGGCTAGAATGAAGGAAAGGAGATTTAAAAAAAAATCCAGGGTTCACCACCAACACCTATGACTACCCATAAGGATCTGCCAGGTGAAACAAGTAACTCACACTTTGCATAATTTTAACACCAACCTTGAGAAAATGGGAAATTGGAAAATGGGAAATTTAGCATTCTAGGAGAAAATGACTTTTCATCATAATAACAAGGTTAGGAATATGATTTTCTGACTTATTTTGCAATGTGTAATAACTCACACTTTTTTCTTTTTCACTGAAGTTGATGTGACTTACTACTACATTCCTTCTGATTTCTGATCCTTTTAACTGTTTATTCTTATTTTGTTTTTGTTTTTTATCTATTTTCTTCCTAATTTCAAATCCTTAGCTGTTATTTTTTACTTTCCTGACTGGTATAAGTATAGTTTAATTTTGTTTTCATTTTTATTTCAAATACTTTTTCCTCCTCTCATTAGTAAGGGAGAAGAAGAAGACATATAACTCTAAGATTACAAGTCCATGGAAGCTAGGAATTGAAGATTTGGGCCCTAAATCTGATGTAATCAGTTTGAACCCCTGGCAGCCATACAAGCAGAGATGGTGCCAAGGTATTAATTATGAATACTGAATGTGCCAGTTTCTCTTCCATTGCATGAAACTCCTCTGATAAACTAGCCAACAAAAAGCCTTAAAAATAATAGGATACTCATTCTTTCAATAGCAGGTTCTCCCCAGACTGATCTCGTGGTAAATCAATGTTTAATTATAGTAGACACTGTCTTGCTAGTTTACTTGACTTCATGGATCAACAGTGAAAAACTGGTGTCCATTTTATGGTTATGAAGAAAGCCATTTTATTAGACAAAAGAAATCACATAAAGTCTTCTAATAAAAATGTCATTATATATCACAATCAACTTGAATAATGCTTGCTATTTGAAACAAGTCTCTGAATATTCTTAAATGGTACTTAAAACAAGTAGTGTTTTCCTTGAGCCTGTTGCTAACAAATCCCAAGAGGAATCTCCCAAGTGGAACTAATGATCGCTTTACAGTATTAAGAAATATATCCAGAAAGAATCAGCATTGATTTGTAACAAGACCTGTATTTCAGTGGTCTGTGGATCCAATAATTAATTATATTGCATTCTGTCAATTTCCCCAGATTGCAGAAGTTCCATGTTCCTCATGCTTGGATTTATTGACTTACTGATTTATTGATTTACTGATTTATTGATTTATTTTTAGCATATGGCATACAATGTCAGGAAAATCTACACATGCTAGACCAGTGGTTCTCAACCTTTATAATGCCGCGACCCCCAACCGGTCGTAAGTCGAGGACTAAACCGGTCGTAAATCGAGGACTAAACCGGTCGTAAATCGAGGACTAAACCGGTCGTAAGTCGAGGACTAAACCGGTCATAAGTCAAGGACTACCCAACCGGTTGTAAGTCGAGGACTTTCCCTGCCCAGGAGCGCCACGCATGCGTGGTTCCGCCCCCTGCGCCGGCCGAGGCATAGCTGGCAAGCGGCAGAGACGGAGCAGGCCGACCACCAGCTGGCCCACCTCAAGGGAGGTAAGGCACCCGCCGGAAAAGGGGGAAAAATGGCGGACAGCCTTGCTTGGCGACCCCCGTAAAATGGTCGATCGACCCCTAATGGGGTCGCGACCCATTGGTTGAGACACACAATTGGTTGTGCTAGACACACAATGGTTGAGACACACATTGGTTGTGCTAGACCCATTGGTTGAGACACACATTGGTTGTGCTAGACACACAATGCAGTCATGACAAACTAGAATGCTAGTTCATTCTGTTCAGTGTTTATGCGCTTATCCATGGGGGAATAACTAGCTTTACATCAGCTGATAGCAGCGCTCAGGTTGCTGGCTCTTCCGGGCTCCTCCATCACTCTTGCCTCACTTCGCCTCTTATCATGATACCTCATTTCCAGGCAGGTCCAGCACTGCGTTACGCTCTCAGCACACACAGACACAGCTAGATTTTTTCCATCAAATTAGTACCCATTTATCTACTCACAATATTGCATGCTTTCGAACTGTTGGATGGGCAGGAGCTGGGGAGCAAACTACTGGAGCTCACTTCGTTTCACAGAGCCAAGCTCAAATTGCCGGGATACAGATAATTTCTGGCTGGCATCATTCCAGCATCATTAAGCCTCTGCACCTCCCCCCCCCATGCTTGGATAAGAAATCTAGACATGTAGATCTTGGGTGATAAAGATAAATGCAGAGCAAGATAAGAAGATGCTATGCTACTTTACATCTTCAGGGGTTTGTCAGGTTAAGGTCTCTTCTCAATGATTGCCAAGGTCCAGAGTATTTCATCGATAAGTCACACAGAAAACAAAATGCTTCTTGTAGCACCTGATGGGTTTTGTTATCTTACTTGCTTCAATACTTATGATATAGATTAAAATCTTCCCTTTCAAGCACAAATTAAAAGAATTGCCAACAGTTCTTCCTAAATTTTAATCAAGGATTTGAAAGGTGAAATCCCATTTTAATCAGAGTAGAAGAAACCTCAAAATAAGAAGAAGGATGTGTTACTGGATTTAGTGCAAAATTACAATGTAGGAAACCAATGAATGAATGATTCAAAACCATCTGTTAAATCTGGAGTTATTACTAGGAGTAGGGGGGATAGATCAAAGTTCCTTAATGCTTCTGAGGAAAAAGAAATGAAGTAAATCAGAAACTCTGTAACAAATGGATAAGGAAATTAAAATGCAAAGTGAAGGAAGCAGAGCTTTGGAGGAAAGTATCAATTCTTTTTATGAGAAAGGATTGATGAACAAAGTATTTCTACTACTATTAGAAGGCTGAAACAATTAGTAGCTAGGAGAAAAATGGCTGGCCTTTTTCTCACATTTGCAAGTAAAATTTAAAGTGAGGTATTGCTAATAATTCTAGCAAAGTAAGCATGACTTTTACAACTTACACCTATTGGATTATGTCAAGATATTTTCTGAAAGAACATAAAACCATGATTAACACTGGTACTTATAATAAAACTCTTAAAAATAATATACAATATTGATTTCTGTTTTTTAAAAAATGTTCACATCTTCTGAATTTTTAATATTAGAAGCTTATAGTTATGGACCAAATTTACTACTAGAATGTACTGTACAAAAAGTATAATAAATAGGAGTCTGTAGGTTTGTCTATGCCTATTCTTGCTGATCTTCAGTAACTAAGATCTTAGTCAAGTTCCAAACTTTCCCCACAGGATTACAATTAAATATATATTTAATGATTCCACTCTTTGCAAAATCAACCCAAAGATTTTGGACTTCATAGAATTTGCTGTCTAAGGCCATAAAATCTGGGTTGCAAAAATCCAGATAACAAGTAGATGGTGGCAAATGGATTATTCCCATTTCCTTGGTACTATCTGGATTTTTGCAGTCCAGTTATAATACCCCCAATTTTAAAGATTCTTCTTTAGAAGAGAATATAGAGTTATCTAGAGGATAATCAAGTTCCTGGAAGTTGCTGTTTTCCAGTTATTTATGATTTTTTAATTACCTACTGGACTTACATTTTATATTCAAGTGGCTCAGGCACCATCTGGCTGAGCTACTTCTGAATATTATCTTGTTTGTAAATTTAAAGAATATTTCAGCCCCTTTGTTTAACAATGCCATAATAATATTTTTAGCAAGCCGTTGTATCACATGGTATAGTGAAATCACCATTAACATTAATATATGCCTTCTGGGTTGTGTAAATCAACTTAATTCTTGTAAACAGTGCATCTCAAAGTCTTCCTATTCCAAAACAATAGTTCTAGTTCTAGTTCTAGTTCTAGTTCTAGTTCTAGTTCTAGTTCTAGTTCTAGTTCTAGTTCTAGTTCTAGTATAGTATAGTATAGTATAGTATAGTATAGTATAGTATAGTATAGTATAGTATAGTATAGTATAGTATAGTATAGTATAGTATAGTATAGTATAGGTGGTAACTTGCTCAATAGTAGTAACTGTGAGAGGGATCTCGGAGCCCTAGTGGACAATCACTTAAATATGAGCCAGTCATGTGTTGCAGCTGCCAAAAAAGCCAACACAGTGCTAGGCTACATTAAAAGAGGGATAGAATCAAGATCACATGAAGTGTTAATACCACTTTACAATGACTTGGTAAGGCTACACTTGAAATACTGCATCCAGGTTTGGTCACCACGATGTAAAAAAGATGCTGAGACTCTAGAAAGAGTACAGAGAAGAGCAACAAAGATGATTAGAGGACTGGAGGCTAAAACATATAAGGAACAGTTGCAGGAATTGGGTATGTCTAGTTTAATGAAGATAAGGATGAGGAGTGACATGATAGCAGTGTTCCAATATCTCAGGAGTTGCCACCAAGAAGAGAGAATCAAGCTATTCTCCAAAGCACCTGAAGGTAAGACAAGAAGCAATTGATGCTCAACAATAAAAGAATGTTCAACAATAAAAAAAAGATAATTATATAAAATTATTGAAACAAATAAAACAGGACTTGGAAAGATGGAAGAATTTGCAATTGTCAACATTAGGAAGAATTGCTACAGTGAAAATGAATGTATTGCCGAATATTCTATTTCTATTTCAAACAATCCTGATAAAACTTGAGAAAAAATTCTTCCAAGACTTAAACTCATTAATTTTGAATTTTTTTGGGCAAGGAAAGAAAGCTAGAATTAAGATGAAAATGTTACAAGATGCTAAAGAAAATGGAGATTTTGGGTTACTGGAATGGGCTTTGTATTATCAAGCATCTGTTCTAACATGGGTGAAAGAATGGATAACATTTAGAAATAAAAGGTTGTATTATCTCGAGGGGCACGACTTACAATTGGGATGGCACACTTTTTTATGCTATGGGAAAAATAGAGTTCATAAGTATTTCCAAAATCATTATATAAGAAATGCTTTGTTAATAGTATGGGGGAAAAATTAAAGCTAAAATATATTTAAAAATTCCAGGGTGGTTATCAACTATGGAAGCATTTGTACATCCAAACTTGGTAGACTTTAAAAAAATTTGGACATATAGAGATATTCTAAATATTGATGGGAATTTAAAATCTGAACAAGAACTGGAAAATCAGGATATCAACTTGTCGTGGTGGGCACATTTACAAACACAAAATAGATATGAAAAAGACGTGAAACTGTATGGATTTTATAAAGAACAAACTGTATTTTATAAGATTTTGTTAACCTCAAGAAAAATTAATTAAAAAAACATATAATTTTTTGTTAATTCTGGAAATGGAAAGTGAACAAGTTAAAGAAACAATGATAAGATGGGCGAAAAACTTTGGTTATAATATAGAACTAGAAAAGTGGCAAAAGCAAAAGAGAGAAATTATACATTGACAATGTCAACTTCGTATAAAGAAATTTTATATAAAATGTTTTATAGATGGCACTTGCCACCAGCAAGATTAGCAAAAATGTTTAAAAATATGTCAGATAGATGTTGGAAATGTAAGCATAACTCAGGCACGTATTATTATGTTTGGTGGACATGTGACAAAGCAAAGGCTTATTGAAAAAAGATACATACTTGGTTAGAAAAGATATTGGGAGAACATGTAGATTTTAAACCTGAACCTTTCTTATTAGGTATAATGCCAGAAAAGAGCAACAAACAAAGTCTATATTTGATTCTACACGTCACAACAGCAGCAAGAATAATATTCGCACAATATTGGAAAAATGAAGGATTACCACCAGAGAAAGAAATAAAAAAAATACTGGAATGCACAGAGATGGACAGATTAACCATGAAATTGAAAGAGAAAGAAGAAACAGAATATTATCAAACTTGGAACTTATTTTATCGATGGCTAGAGGAAAGAATGAAGGATTAGGAACTGAATATGTATTAGCGTTTTTAAACCCAGACAGTACATTGGTTGAAAAATTAATATATGTATGTAAGAGAAAATCAATAAAATCTTTATTAAAAAAAAGAAGCAATGGATGGAAACTGACCAAAGAGAGAAGCAACCTGGAACTAAGGAGAAATTTCCTGACAGTTAGAACAATTAATCAGTGGAATAACCTGCCTTCAGAAGTTGTGAATGCTCCAACACTGGAAGTTTTTAAGAAGAGACTGGACAGCCATTTGTCTGAAATGGTATAGGGAAGTGGTGGTGAACCTATAGCACGGGTGCCAGAGGCGGCACTTGGAACCCTCTCTGTGGGCACATGTGCCGTTGACCCAGCCTCGCCTCCCCCCACGACCCCCTCCTCTCCAGCAGCCCCCCTGAAGGAGAGTTGTCCTCGAGCATGGCCCACACAGAGCAGCGCAGCCAAGGACATGGCAGCCAGGCAGCATAGACAAGACTCTGCCCTCACACCCCATCGTGCACAGTTGATGCTGCAGGGTGTCGGCAGAGGGCGTGACCACCATGGCGCTGCTGGACTGCCTGGTCAATCTGCAGTGGGCCCTGGAGGCGGTGAGTGGCCCTGCGGGCAGGCAGGGTGGGGGAGGAGTGGGGGTGGAGTGGGGTGGGGCAGGGTGTGGGGTGGAGGGGGGGTGGGGGTGGGGCAGGGGGTGGAGCTGGGATGGGGCCAGTTTTTGGGCACTCAGTCTCTAAAAAGTTCGCCATCACTGGTATAGGGTTTCCTGCCTGAGCAGGGGGTTGGACTTCCAAGGTCCCTTCCCACTTTATTATTTTTATTATTTTTATTTTTATTATTTTTATTATTATTGTTGTTGTTAACTTGTATATACATATATATTTCTAATGCATTTATGCATCCATCATATATTTAATTTACTGTATGCTGTATAAATGAGTTCCATACTTCCTTATATTTCTAATGCAAATATGTCTACAAATATGTCCACTTATAGTTGGCAAGTGCAATCAGGTTTTCAATCCATTCAGTGAAATGAGCTATGTTTGGTTCACTTTTTAATGATGCTAAAATTTCATTCCGGAATTCTTCAGGCACTTGATTTATTGTCTCTAATCTTTTAAATCTATCCTTTACCTTTGTTGCATAATGAAATATTGCTGAAGTGATATCTTGTTAGTGTGACGAGTCTATACACTTTCTTTAAATTGTAATTTTATAAGAAAGGCTTGATGATCTGAGCCAGTCAGCAACAAATCTGGTTTTTGCTGATGAAATGAAACTTCTCCATTTTGGCTTGTAGAATATATAGCTAGCTTAATTTCAGTGTTGTCCACTTAGTTCTGTCAATAAGTAGAGACCTCTTTTAAGGTGTTGGAAGAAGACATTGGCTGTAAATATTGCACTTTTTTTTTTAGCAGACTCTGTTTCTGGTCTAGTTTTATGCACCAAAGCCAAATTTTCTTGTTATTCCAGATGCTATTTTACTTTCACCTTTAGTATTTCAGTCTCTTATAATTAGTATGATGTCTTTTGCAGCATTGTGTTGACAAGGGGCTTCAAGTTGTCATAGAACTACAGATATTCAACTTCTCTGTGTCAGTGGGTAGTCACACACTTGGATCATAATGCTATTGACTAGCTTGCCTTGGATCCAATCTGAGATCATTCTGTAATTTTGGGCAGTATTGACTGATATTGACACTTTTTTGTTAATAAGGATAGCTACTCCAGTTCTTTTATGATTTTTATTATTTTATTTTTATCCCGTCTTAATTTTTTTATAAATAACTCAAGGTGGTGAATACTTCTTCATCCTCCTGTTTTCTTCATAATGACAACCTTAGGAGGTGAGAAAGGGTGGCCAGCCCAAAGTCACCCAGCTAGCTCCCATGCCTAAGGCAGGATTGGAACTCACAGCCTCCTGGTTTCTAGCCTGTTGCCTCAACCACTAGACCACACACCAGCTCTCTCATCTGCAATGGAAGATTTGGTGTTCCTGTGATGTGAAATTATCTATTCCAGTTTATTTCAATTTGTCATAATATCAGTGCTCTTCTTTGTCTACTCTGGTAACACCAGATTTGCCTTGCCTTGTGGTTCTGATGTTTCAAAAATCAAGGGTCTACATATGTTTGCATCACTAAACTGCTATAGGCTGGTTTGCTAGGAGTGTGTAAGCCAAATATAAAAATAAATAAGTGGACTTTTCCTTTCCTTTCCTTTCCTTTCCTTTCCTTTCCTTTCCTTTCCTTTCCTTTCCTTTCCTTTCCTTCCCTTCCCTTCCCTTCCCTTCCCTTCCATTCCATTCCATTCCATTCCATTCCATTATTTTTTCATGTATAACCTCTTTTGACTGTGACCAATATTTCAGATTATTTGATTTGTGCTGTGTTATAATTTTAAAAAATGCATGAAGGGTTTTTTTTCCTCCTGTTTGTATAGAACCCAAATTTCATGCTTGGAAAAGCTGAGGATGTTCAATATGCATTTTTCAATCATCACTGGAATATATTTTGTACCGGTTAATTTTAAATTTTGGCCACTTTAGAAGTTTCTATTTTGTTGCCTCAGAACTTTGCTTTAAGAAGATGGCTTTACATATTACAGTTTGTATCATTTCAACTCTAGGCCAAGAACCCCTCCCCAGTAATCAACAAGACCACCATAATTCAGATAAACATTAGCAACTGTAACAACAGCAACAATAGAGTAATGATACAATATGCTATATCCAAACACATTTGATGTTATTTGGAAGAAGAGATGGTAGCCGTTTTGGACATTTGTAGAAAAAATATTTTCTAAACATTAGTACTTGGTGCTGCCAAAATTGTGAAAGAAAGTATGTTATTCAGTGTAAGGAAATGAAAGAATCCAAATCAATGTGAGCCATTACCACAAATATGATAAACTCAATAGGAATTTTAATAAGATAATTATTGTGTTGCAATCAGTTCTTCAGTTGCTGCAAATAGATTTAAATCATTTTTAAAGGCTAAAGCAATAGTCCCAGCTTATTATTTTCCTTTTTTTTCTGCAGAGGAATAAACAATGTGGCTAAATAAATATGCAAAAAAAACCCTTTAAAAAGTCTATTAATTTTTATGCATAATAAAGACAAACCACAATTTATTTGAAAAGATTTAAAGTGATTTTCCTTCTAACAAGAACTTTTAGGGTAAAGTCTTACATATTTATTTATGTCTGAATTAGTCTCTTGATCTCAGTAGTTCTACTCCCGAATATATTTGTATAGGGCAGTGATGGCGAACTTTTTAGAGACCGAGTGCCCAAACTGCAACCCAAAACCCACTTATGTATCGCCGGGTGCCAGGTGGGCGTGGCCCACTGGGTGGGCGTGGCTGTGGTGGTCATGGCAGATTGGGTGGGTGTGGCCAAGGTGGGCGTGATCACCTCGATGTTGCTCGTGGGGAGGGACGCCTGTGGGGGCCGGGCAGGGTTGGGGGAGATCCAGGGGGTCTCTGGCAGGTGGGGCGGTGGGCAGGAGGCTCGTCCTGTGGGGTGAGGCGAGGCAAGGCAAGGCAGGGCGGGGGTGCCATTGTCACAGGGCAAGGTGAGGCAGGGGCCGGGGCGGCTGCTGCCTGACACCATCAGCCCCTGCACACAGAGGCCAGCGAGCGCATGGGTGCTCAGATGCATCCAGCCATGTGGGACCTCGGCCAGTTAGCAGGCGGCTGGTTGAAGAGGAGCGGTTGCCATCTCCGGGACATGGTGCGCGTGCCCACAGAGAGGGCTCTGAGTGCCGCCTCTGGCACGCGTGCCATAGGTTCGCCACCACTGGTATAGGGTGTTACAGGTATTCCTCGAATTATGACTGTAATGTAGCCTTTATGGTTAGAAATTGGGATGACTGTTAAATGAACCGCATCATTTAAAGATCACCCATCCTTGCTCTCCCCAATGCAATTGTTAAACAGAAAGGGCTTGTAAAGGAAAAGTGCCTACCCAACTTATAGAATTCTGTTTTTGTAATTCAGCTAATTCCTGCAACAGATTTATTTCTTCATAGTTTGGCAGTAAGTCTAATGTCGGTATTAGATATTAACTGACTGATCAGTTTTAGGAGCCAATAACTGCTGTACACTGCACAGAGTCACTTGTTTGTGAGATGTGCAGATCTATAAATTTGATAGGACAGACAGACAGACATAGATAAAATGCATTTAGAATTATAAGAATCCTTGGTGCTCTCTCCTTGGATTTTTTTTTGAAGATGTTTTATTATTTAACTAAGTAACATGATGAGTGTGATGATATGAAAATGCACATCAGGTGTATGCATGCATATTTTCCAGGTAGTGTAACTAGACTAAAATCAATACATATATTTTTAATAGTGAACTGCTATTATATCCACTAGGAATCTAAAATGATAGAAGTATCAGTAATACTTTCTGATCAAATTCAAATATTGTTTGGGACTTTTGTCCATTACTTTATTTTTCTTATAAAGTTGATATTTTCTAAGTATGCAGATATCTGAAGGCAGAAATACTAGCTTGCAAAGCCCTATCAGAGGAGTAGTAGTTGCATTTTTATTTCTTTTTCTTTTTCTTTTCATGTACCTTTTATTTGTATGATTTGCCTATTACTGTTGCAATGAAATAAGAATATAATTATTCATGCCATAGTCTGATTGTGTTTTGGAGGAATGGAAAGCTATGGGTCCTAAGGAGAAGCAAAAGATGTGGAAATCTATTTGGCAGCTATAAGTGGGATTTAAGAAATTGGACCTCTCTTTCAAAAGTTGGATCTTTGTCTCTCCTTTTGGTAAAAGAAGATCTAAAACATCTTATGATCTTTGGACAGCCTTGCAATGAACATGGGATTGAGCCAAAAAACACTGTAGTCAAATAGGAAAAGCATGTACTTTTCAATCCAAGTTCAGAAAATTGGACAAAATTAGGAACATATATTTCATATTAAATTATAAAGTATGATAACTACAATAATTCCCACAAAATATTATTTAATTCTCCAATTACATTTAATAATCAGGTTACTACATAAACAATATGTAATATTTAATGTCAGAAGCCTGTATTCTCCAAGTATTGTATTGTGGCCTTTTTGATGCTTTCCAACTATCTGAGGTCAATTTGTGGTAAACAATTTTTTTCCATTGTCATGGGCCTTGCAGATGCTCATTTTCTGGGTTGGATGTATTCTGACCATGAAGAGGACCTATGTAACTGATTTATGCATCCCATAATATGCAGCACAAATAGATGGATGGACACATGGTAAGATTGCAATGAAGTAGTCTGTGATATGTAAGGAAGCAGCCATAAATGGCCAATATGTTGCAAAGATCACATACAATATAAGACTGAGATTTATTTTTTATTTTTATTTGCCCAAGCTCACAGACACTATGGTTCTTACAGCTTAGTCAAGATTGTCAATTAGATGGCACCTCCTTGAGTAGCAATCCTGAGGAGGGCAATAAGGGCAGCAGTTGTGAAAAGAGTTAGCAAGTTCATCCTTACACACAGATTGTGCTTTGCAAAGTGCCAAATCAGGTTTTTGTTGCTGGTGGACTAGCCTCTACCATCACATATTGTTAAAACACATTAAGCCACACAGATTGAAAAAGCCCTTGGGGACAATCTTACAGCTGCAAAAAGTATTATTTCCCACACTGTCAGAGCTCTCTGCTCTTCACATAAGGGAATAATGAGTTGTTGTTTTTTTAACAATGAACTGTCCTGGTGGTTATATACTGAAATCTAAGCAATCTTATATACCTGGGGGTTCTGCATCTTACTTGATATGTGTTGTAGAGGTCCTCATTTCAGTAGAAAATATTCCAAGATGTTCCTCAATGAATTCTTCTTAGAGTAGTGGCTGGTTTCCAATTGTGCAATTACTGCAGCTGCACAAACATTTGGGGTCAAAATAATTCATTTTGAACACAAATGTTGATTTATTCAAGTTTTTGATGAAAAAGTCAACAGTTCAGTATCTTCTCTCATCCCTTATCTTGGGTTTTGTCCAGAATGAATCACGGTTCTAATATGAAAGTAATTGTTTCAGTGTTTCAAGTAATTGTTTCAGGGGAGGGTGACCAATCTTTAGGATCTTTAGGACATAATCTCAAACATAACCCCCAAAACAACCAATCCAATAAGGAGGTAGAGAGTGATAGAAATGGAGAAAAACTCAGATACAAAGTAGGAGATGTAGGAAGTATATCCAGGGTCAGCCATAAAGGACTCAGATGCCTGTACACTAATGCACAAAGCTTGGGAAATAAACAGGTTGAACTTGAAGTACTAGTACACAAGGACAAGTATGATCTAGTTGCCATTACTGAAACTTTGTGGGGTAAAACCCATGACTGGAATGTACTGCTAGAAGCATATAAACTGTTCAAAAGAAACAGATCTAACAAAAGAGGAGGTACACTTGCATTATATGTAAG
>NW_015386749.1:517554-537589 GCF_001527695.2 Protobothrops mucrosquamatus
TCAGCCGGAACGTGGCGGAACCGCGTTCCGGCACCTTTTTCCGGGCCGGCCGCACCGGAAATAGCCCCTCCCACACCGGAAATAGCCCCTCCCAAATTTTACTTGCATTCCTGTTCTCTAAAGGGGCGGTCCTAGGGTTTGATGAGGGCGTGGCCAGGTTTGAGTTCCGCCACCTTTTCTCCGAGAAAAAAAGCCCTGTGTAAGAGATCACTACATCTCTATACAAAATGCATAAACCTAGGACGAAAGCTTCCTAGAATGCATATGGGTTAATATAAAAAGAAAAAAAGAATGACATTGCCGTAGGTGTATACTATAGGCCATCCAACCAAGCAGAAGAAATAGATGCATTTTTTGCTAATCAGTTAACAAATGTATGTAGGAAATTCACAACAGTAGTAATGGAGGAGTTTAACTACCTTGACATCAACTGGGAGACAAACTCTGCATCAAGTGGGAGATTGAACAGGTTCCTGACCAACCTAGCTGATGACTATCATCCAAAAAGTTTAGGCGGGATCTAGAGTGACATCTATACTGGACCTAATTGTTACTAAACAGAGAAAAAATGATAGAGGTGGTTGAAGTTGCAGGAACTTTGAGGGAGAGTGACCAGGTCAGATTAAAATTAATATAATGCAGATACAAGCAATAAAATGTAATCAAATCAGTGTCTTAGACTTTAAAAGAGCTGATATCAACAGACTTAGAGCTTGGTAAGGATTCTATGGATGAAAATCTTAAAGGGAAAAACAACTCAGGAAGCTTAGGAAACTCAAAACTATGATTATAAAAATCCAGTCCAACACAATACCACTGAAAAAGAAAAATAAGAAATCCAAGAAGAAATCAGCAGGGTTGTATAAAGAAATGATAAACTGAAAAAAAAACGGGTAAGTACAAAAAATGGAAAGACGGACAGATAACTAAGGCAGAACACCAGCATATAGACCAAATCTGCAAAGATGAAGTCAGGAAACCTAAGGCTAAGAATGAACTAACACTTGCAACAAATGTCAAAAATAATAAAAGTTTCTTTCAATATATAAACAATCATAAAAACGTCAAAGTAACAAGATGGCAAGGAAGTGACAAACAGCAGGGAGAAGCAGAGCTGCTTAATTCTTTCTTTCTATTTCTTTCTTTCTTTCTTTCTTTCTTTCTTTCTTTCTTTCTTTCTTTCTTTATTTATTTATTTATTTATTTATTTATTTATTTATTTATTTCTTCACATCTGTCTTCACACACACAAACACACACACACAAAATAGCCCAACCTACCAAAAACAGAACTGTAAAAAACAAACTAGGAATTCAAATTAAAATAGACAAGATTGGTAAGAGAACACATGTCCAGTCTAGATGAGTTCAAATCACCAGGATCAATGGATTACATTCCAGACTTCTGAAGGACCTGGCAGACATGATCTTGGAACCATTGAACCATATCGTTCAAAGATCCTGGAGCATTGGGGAACTTCCAGAGGACTAGAAAAGAGCTGATGTAGTTCCCTTCTTCAAAAATGGAAAGAAAAAAAAACAGGTTCAGGAAACTACAGACCAATGAGTCTTACATCAATATCTGGGAAGATCCTAGAAAACATAATCAAGCAACAGATCTGCAAACACCTAGAAGCAAGCAAAATTATAACCAGCAGCCAACATGAGTTTATCAAAAAGAGATCATGCCAAACAAGTCATATTTCATTCTTTGACAAAGTGACTAAATTAGTGGACTAGCGAAATGATGTGGACATAGTACACTTGGATTTCAGTAAGGCATTTGACAAAGTAGAATACAACCTACTTCTAAAAAAAATGTGGGATAGATGGCATCACCACCAGATGGATTTATAACTAGCTGACAAACCACACTCAATGTGCAATCCTTCATGGAACATCTACATGGAGGAAAGTAAGCATGGGGTACCCTAAGGTTCCGTCTTAAGCACAATACTCTTCAATATCTTAATAAAGTATTTAGATAAGGGAATAGATGGGGAACTCATCAGATTTGCAGATGACATTAAGCTGGCAGGAACAGTAAACACCCCAGAAAATAGGCTTAAGATCCATATGGATCTCAACAGACTTCAACACTGGCCCCTATCTAACAAAGTGAAATTCAATGTAGAGAAAAGTAAGGTTTTACACTTAGGCAAGAAAAACCAAATGTACAGGTACAGATTAGGTGAAACCTGGCTCACTAGCAGTAACTGCAAGAGGGATCTTGGAGTCCTAGTGATTAATCACTTAAATATGAGCCAGCAGTGTGCTGCAGCCACCCAAAAGCCAATGCAATCCTAGGTTGCTTTATCAGAGGGATAGAATCAAGATCATGTGAAGTGTTAGTACCACTTCATAAGGCCTTGGTAAGACCACACTTGGAATAGTACATCAGTTTTGGTCACCACAATGTAAAAAAAGATGTTTAGACTCTGGAAAGGGTGGAGAGAAGAGCAACAAGGATGATTAGGGGTGGGGGTGGAAGCTAAAGCATATGAAAAACAGTTGCAGGAATTGGGTATATCCAGTTTAGTGAAAAGAAGGATTAGGGGTGATAGCAGTGTTCCAATATTTGAGAGTCTGCCACAAAGAAGAGGGGCTCAAACTATTTCCCAAAGCACAGAAGACAAGACAAGAAGCAATGGTTAGAATCTAACCAAGGAGAGAAGTAACCCAGAACTGAGGAGAAATTTCCTGACAGTGAGATCAATAAACCAGTGGAATGGCTTCAGAACATGTGGGAGAACATCACTGGAGGCTTTTAAAAATAGATTGGACAGCCATTTGTCTAAAATGGTATAAAGTCCCCTGCTTGAGCAGTGGGTTGGACTAGAAGGTCCCTTCCAACACTATTATTCTGTGTTCATTTAAAAGCTCAATTTAATCATGTATAAATAATAAAAATAGACTTTCAGAGTTAATTAATTTCCATTATGGTAACAAAATGAGAATCATATGGTTCAGAAAGACTGTGGGAATTCACAAGTAGCCCTGTGGTTTCTTGCAACCAGATTCTCGACACTGGGCAAATATAAGCTTGAATATTCAAATTATTCTTAGTTGCGGGTGTTAAATATTTTTGAGAACCAAATTCCAGATTTACAGATTGAAACATAAAATAGAAATATCTCCTCAGTATATGTAATCTGAGCTTCTCAAAGATGTGAACATCTGATATTCCATCTTGAATTAATTGAAATATAAAGGTTTTTTAAAATGGCTTTTAAATGGGAGGTTTTAAATTAGATTGAAATCCTCCCCACTTCTTAGAAAAGACTATATATCCATTTTCAGTTCTATTGTCCTCAGACAGCAGCAGGCTCCAACACTTTGTTTCTAATTAAGTAATTTGTCCTTGCATCCCTTTGTCCCCACACAAAATGACAAATCTGTTTAGATTCTGCTCTTAAATAATGTTTAGATCGTCCACCTCCAACCTTATGTCCCCCAGATGTGTTGGATGATAAATTCCAGCCCCAGCAGTAAAGTCAGGATGCCCTCTAGAGTTGTTCTACATTGGGAATTATAGTCTAAGATAAAACCCCACATAACCAAGCTTGGCTGATCTCAAGAAACTGAATAGGGTTGGACCTCACTGACACTTGGATAGGCTACTACCCCCAAAAATATCAAGATTATAGGGTAGACTGGAAGGTTAAAAAATAAATATTCATAAATAAGGTAGTGGCATGACTTCTACATTGCTGGAAAGAAAATGATACAAATAACCCATGAATTATTACTGATAACCTGTGGTATTTTTGCATTTTAATAATTATGAGGTAACCAATTGTTGTGTATGAATGCCTACCTTTCATTCTACAATATTTTAATTGGTCTTCTGACTCCCTGCCACTGTTATTAAATTTAATTTGATTGTTAAAGCTGAAAAAGGAAGCATACACAGAGGAGACAGAAGGAAACCAAGAAACAGCCATTTTCTAGATGGATCATGAGAATGGGCAAAAATTATGGAACTGGTGAATATATCTTCCATTCTGTTGGTACTAGCAAGGAAACATCTGAGGAAAACCTGTCTCTATTGCTCTCAACATGGCCCTTTGAAGGCCCTTCTGTTTCTTCCTAAGATTCTCTATCTCTCTTGACCTTTCTTGTTCTGATAGAATAAACTATCAGATAATTAGTGTGATAATTAGCAAAAACATGGAGTGTATAGGGATAGGATATGCAAAGATCACCCAATCTATTTTGAAGTCTGATTTAGAGCTTTCAGAAATGATCTATTTAGTGCAGGTTAATATGGAAGCAGTCTGATCTGATGCATTGCCTCAAATGAGATTCAGAGAACCAATACTCCCTCCTGAACATGATTTTCCAAGATTGAATGAAAAGTTTAGGAGACAAATTACTGTTTTTTTAAAAAATAAGAGGAAATAAGGGAAATAAAAGGGGTGGGACAGGACAAGTATGTGTAGGATACTGTTTGGGGATCTATCACTTGCAGCCTTTATTGAATTTATTGAATTAAAGGTTCTGTAGCAAATTTAATTCTTTCCTAAAGTGAATGTGCCACTGTATGACTTGGAACATTATGACATATCAGACCATATGAGATGAGATTTTTAAGTCTGCTTTGAATCTCATTCTTAAGCCAAGCCACATTACACAACATTCTAACCATCACCAAGAAAATATTTAATAAGGACAAACAAGCTAAGGAAATTGGAAAAAGAAAAACAAGGCATTTCCAAATGAAAAACTGTAATACATTTTCTCCCTAAACCCTTCTTACATCTGGAACATAACAGTCTGGAATTTGTCTCTCTTCTCATTTTTGCTGTTGAATAATATTCTTCTGTCTCAGTTTTTCCATGGGTGTGTTTTAAAGCTCTACCAGTGAGAGCTAAGCTTTTGCAGAGAAATCTGCAGGTGTCTATTTCATCTTTATTTTCAAAGCAGGAGATCCCTGGTGAGAGAAAGCACCATCCTGGTCTAGAGAATAAAATGGCATGTTTTAGATGTGCAGTTTTTGAAATTTGGGGAAAGAAATAAAGGGAAAAAACCAACAAAAAACTTGGATTAGATAACTATTCAGCAGGAATGTGCTGCTTCCTAGATTAACAAAATGATTCTATTTTATTAGCCACTACAAAAAAGAGGAAGGAAGGAAGGAAGGAAGGAAGGAAGGAAGGAAGGAAGGAAGGAAGGAAGGAAGGAAGGAAGGAAGGAAGGAAGATATTAGAGTACATCCCCAATCTGTTCCCATAGACACTACAGGATAAAGAAACAATGCTCTGCAACCAAAGTTAATACTGTGAAGATATTAATTTAAAAATATAAAAATAAAGGAAATGGAGGAGAAATGTACTTTCAGTTTTGTAAGATTCGGTTATTTAACTTTACAATAAAGTAGAATTAGTTCATCTGGTTGTGCTTCCTCTGTATTACTTAGCAAGGCTGGTATCAGTCTTGCAAATCTGAAAATACATTTCTCCCTTGTTGCCTTTATGCCCAAGAAATTAGGGTAGTTTCCTTCTAAGACATTTGCTATGCCCACATTCCTTCTGAGGGAGTCCCACTATCCCCCGTGGCTATAGCTGTTTCCTTGTTTCCCAAGGACATTTCCAGATACCATTACACACATATAGTGTCTTGTCCTGGCATAAATAAAGAATCATTAAAAACTCTACCTATTTATTAAACTAGAGAATAATATATATATATATATCAAGAATTATTATGACTAAACTGGGCTCAGTGCCTTTGAATCAGTTTAGTGACTTGATTCTGCACACATTTTTATCATTTAAAACTAAGAATCTAATTTGAACTAAATCAGTAGTCTGTTAAGTTGAATCAGCTATCAGATGTGAATAATGGTAATGAGAGTCAGAGGATGTAAAATAATACAGGGTATACTATATTTGCAATATTATATTTCCAACTGACCCCTTCCTTTTCTTTTCAATTTGATCTCAAGTTAACGGTCCCACATAATAGACAGAAAACCAAATACTGAAGACTAAAAAGATGAAAAATAAGTGATCTCTGTTCCTGTGCAGGGATGTTATATACAATCTCTCCTGGATCAGTTCTGGAAACTGGTTGATTATTCATGGTCTATAGACTGACCACCAATCATATTAATAGATAGTAAATGCAGAATTATTTCTTTCCCTCCCCTTAGTTCACTCAAGGTAAATATTTATGATAGGTAAGGGCAATCCATCTTATCATGAAGATTCATTGCTATTGTAATGTTTTTATTTAAATGTATAAAATATGCATTACAAAAATGAGCTGCATAGACTATCTGTTAAAAGTGGAAGACAGCAATTATAACTGACTTTTGCCAACAGGGAATAAAAAAACAGCAGTAGATACTTTTTTATGTCATACAATTATCTGATAAATTCCACATTGTTGGCCTTCAGGGCTATAAACAAGGAGGAGGATGCACCTTGTTTTATCCACAACTGAAACATAGCATAGATACCTCTGATGTATGAAATAGGCATGGCTTCCTTCTGCATGCAAAACAGTTCTGCTTGTCAGGGAATTGATGTAGAACCAATTTATCAATGGCTCTACAAATCCTGCACCAAATTATAGCCTTAGATTATTTCTTTGAGGTGCTCCTGATATTATTTAGAAACCAATTATTGTAAAGTGCCAATGCAAATCACCCTTTTAGACAGCAGAGACAAAAAAAGGGGGGGATCCATGCAGCACAAATGAATGAAGTTACACAAAATTCCTCCCGAAAGAAGACCAAACACGGGAAGATTCTAGGAAAAATTATACGAAGCATCTCTTTCTCTGTCTCTCCCTCTTTTACATGCATACTGGTTATGTCCATGGGCTTACCTTGTTTGTTATGCTAGTAATAATTAATAATAACTCTGAGCAACTGTCTCACCCCAAAGGGACTAGACTCCCCACTGTGCCAGCAGAAGGGGCATGCTACGGACCTCATCAGTCAAGGAATTTCAGCTGATGGGATCCAGAAGAAGAGACAATTCCCACCCTCTGGGAAATCGTGCCCCCCCCAGGTGAGATCTGCATCCTCCCTTTTGAGCTTTGAAAAGGACTTGAAAGCATGTCTCTGCCAAGTGGTTTGGAGCCCCAATGGGGATGTGGCATTCTGGAGGTGGCTAATGAATCTCCCCCACCATCTCCTCCCCATGCACACCTAGCTCTCTTCCTCTCTCTCTTGGTCAATTTAATTTTAACTGAATTTTAAATGTAAGAGCTATGTTTATTGTTTTGATATTTTAGATGCCATTTTGATTCAACGATTGTAAGCTTTCTAGAGTCACCTTTGGTGAGCAGGGTGCCCTGTCTGATAAAGTTCTATATTAGAATTGTGTAAGCTTTGCACCCTCTACAAACATGGCACTCTCTCCTTTCATTCAGGCAGTTTCTGTTCTCAGACTTCCACATGAACATGAGAAGATGGTTCCTTCTGTCTGCATATCTTCAGTATTATATTTCTCCAAATAGCATCAATCTCTGTAACAATCTGAGAAACTTTATCTATGAAGAACTGATACAATACACATAATGGTTCATAAATGCTGCAAGAGCCTCAGTTGGGGCCACCAGTTAGAGCAATCAATTGTCTGTTTCTAAAGATACAATTGAAAAAAAATACCAATTGCTACTTTTCCTCCATTTTCAACCAAGTAGAAAGTTTTATAATGGCACTTAGACTCAAGCTGCTCACTTTTAACCATTATCTTCTGTGTAACACTTTTACATACCATGAATCATCACAGAGGGACATGGGTCAGGGAGTGCTTTGAATCTGATTTACCAAGCCTCTAGGAAACATTATTTCATGACTTCATCAGATGCCTAACTAGAGAGCTTGAGAAAACACTTTAAAACTATCAATTACCATTTATCTCAGCCTTTGTGAGTTAACCATCCTAATCTTGTCCCTGTCTCTACAGTTATTGATTGCAAGAGCCTACATTTGTCAGGCAGAATTCCATCCAGGACAAAGCTAAGGTAAAAATATGATCTGCTTTATAGTTAGGTTCTTAATAATAATAATAATAATAAAGTTGGAAGGGACCTTGGAGGTCATCTAGTCCAACCCCCTGCTCAGGCAGGAAACCCTATATCATTTCAGATAAATGGCTGTCCAGTCTCTTCTTAAAGGGTGTTGGAGCATTCGCAACTTCTGGAAGCAGATTGTCTCACTGATTAATTGTTCTGTCAGAAAATTTATCCTTAGTTCTAGGTTGCTCCTCTCTTTGGTTAGTTTCCATCCATTGCTTCTTGTCCTGCCTTCAGGTGCTTTGGAGAATAGCTTGACTCCCTCTTCTTGGTGGCAGCCCCTGAGATATTAGAACACTGGTATCATGTCACTCCTCATCCTTATCTTCATTAAACTAGACATACCCAATTCCAGCAACCGTTCCTTATATGTTTTAGCCTACAGTCCCCTGATCATCTTTGTTGCACTTCTCTGTACTCTTTCTAGAGCCTCAACATCTTTTTTACATTGTGATGACCAAAACTGGATGCAGTATTCCAAGTGTGGCCTTACCAAGGCATTATAAAGTGGTATTAACACTTCACGTGATCTTGATTCTATCCCTTTGTTAATGCAGCCTAGCACTGTGTGGGCTTTTTTGGCAGCTGCAGCACACTGCTGGCTCATATTTAAGTGATTGTCTCTCTCACAGTTACTACTATTGAGCAAGGTACCACCTATACTATACCTGTATATTTGGTTTTTCTTGCCTAAATGGAGAACCTTACTTTTTTCACAATTGAATTTCATTTTGTTAGATAGCGCCCAGTGTTCAAGTCTGTCAAGATCCTTCAGTATCTTAAGCCTGTCTTCTGGAGTGTTGGCTATTCCTGCCAGCTTGATGTTGTCTGCAAATTTGATGAGTTCCCCATCTATCCCCTCATCCCTTCAATCTAAAACAGTTGGATGAAAATATATTTAAATAGGTTAAAAGAGGGCAGGAAATTTTGAGCTGCTTCTTTAAAAGAATTTTTGGTATAAATATTGAAATTCTCAGTATTCAATGTATTGAAATTAACACTATCACTATGACTGTCTGAATCAGACCAAGATATATAGTCTTAAAAATAGCAAAATCTTGCTCGAGAGGGATATATGAGCATTCCTTCCCCAACATGTAGATTTGCAATGATTCCTCCAGATAACTTGAAGAAAGATAGCATCATTCTTGCTGGAGAAGGTTGAACAACATGCAGCAACGTCTTCCTGGACCCACCTGCAAACTAATCATCAAAAACAGCAAAGATATGGGACTCACAGTAAGAGAATGTAGGAGAAAACATAGAAAGAAAACCTTCCAGAAAACAGTTACGGAAACAAGATCTCCCAAAGAAGTTCTATCCATTCCTCAAGCACTCCAATTTTCTGTGAAATTTTATTTTTCTCATTCTTCAGTAGCTCTTTTGGGATAGTGGCATTACTTAGATATCATGTCATCAAACAGCAGCTTTATGTCAAAAGCAAAGGTGGGACACTAAAGATTTAAGTTGTCAATAAATCAGAATGCTCATCAGCAGAAAATGGGTTGTAGTAGCACACTTAACCTATAAGGAAAACACGGTTGCTGTGGAACAAAGGTTTGAAGACTACTCAGGCTCTTTCATGTGTTCTCAATTATATTGCCCCAATTTGTAAGATAGTTTGAACGATTTGAAGGGGGTGCAACTGGAAAAGGCATGAGCACTTTGCATCATTAAATGCTAGAGTTTACTTTTTGAATATTTACAATTGATCATCTTTTTACAAAGCTAACTAGGTTATTTAAGCTGAAGGTGTTACAAAAATATTGATGTTGTTAATATTACAGAAACATTGATGCTTATAATGTTCAAACAGGGAATGTTTTTAGTCATTTTCAAAAAGTGTTCAAGAAATGTAATTGATAACTTTTCTTAGTACTATAAATATATTTATCATTCAATACTTACAACACTTTAAGAAATAAACATCAACTGAAGGAAGGTATCTATTTATCTTGGTCTCTGATCATAATTCCTTTTTTGTTGCTTTTGATGAGCTAGAATATGATATCCAGAATATTGTCCAGCTTTCCCTATCTGGGTGCTCTTTAATCTTGCTTACAATGAATTTTCATTATTTTTAATTCAACACCTCTAAAGAATACTGGCCTATCAGGATGTGTGGCAGGCAGCTGGTTGCCTTATTGAAAGCTATAAAGGATTGGCTTGAGAGGGTAACAGAGAAAGATGATTTTTCTCCCTCTTCATTCTTATACAAAGTTCTTTATACAACTTTTCTTGTCTGTTTCTAGAATGCGAATTCAGTTTTAATCACAAAAATGACATTTATTTCATTACCAAAAAGCAGTAAGTGCTCTTTCAAATGCACTGTACTTGCAGAGAAATCACTGTACTTGTCTAGAGAAGAGGCTTGGCAATTGTTGGAAATTAACGAAAGAATATGTAATAGCTCTCAAACTGAACATAGAAATATAGTACATTTTTAAAATAAAATATAAAACATTATATGTTTAACATAATAACATTCACAAAAAATAGAATACATATGAATGATGCCTTATTTGAATCATGTCAGGAATAGCCTTGTAGGGAAGATGCTTGTTTTAATAGTAAATGTGGATGCAAAAAAAATTAAAATCTGCTACCCATTTGCTTTTTCCTATCAGGTACTGTATAACAAAATCTTACTTTCACTTCCTCTGTTTCTTTTTTTGCATGGAGCAAATGGTAGTAATGCCGAATAAGTTTAGCACTTGGGTGGGTACTCCGTGGCCTTTCAGATATTGCTGAACTACTATACTTGGCATCTCTCCCCCTCAGCTATGCTGCATGATACTAGGAGTTGTAGTTCATAACATTCAAACAGCTACAAATGCCCTACTTTTAATTTAGCAAAATCAGTGCACAAGATTTAGTCATTGAACTTGTTTTAAAGCATGAATAAAACATGTAGAAATATTCTCTGCAACAAAAAATCTTCCCATCAGGGAGTTTAGGCGTACAACTCAGGTCTTGCATTTCAAAAGAGAGGTCATATGAGGTTGAAGCTGGATTAAAAAGAATTTAGAGCAGTCCTATATGTGTTGCTGAGAGCCCTTGCCAATGCTCTGGATGCTGCTCTCTTTTCTGTTCTTTCTTTTCTACCTCCTCCCTGGCAAAGAGAAGCCAACAACAACTGTGGCCACACAGAGGGAACTCTAGTCTGCTGTACAGCTGCCAGGCCTGGAGGTATTTTTCTAGGAATGGCATCTGTGTTTGTGGCTGACATCTTGGCTGGTTTCTTAGAGTCTTTAGTTTGAACTACTGAGGAATTACTGTTGGAACTGCTGCTGTATGCGGTATGCATACCCACACACACACACCGACAGGGAAGGAGGAGGGAAATGTTGGATGAAAGGAAACATTAATCATGGGGGTGTTTTTTGTAAAAATCAATTAATTACTGGAGTCAATGGGCAAGTTATTGTACAAATGCACAATGTGATCGTTTATGGAGGAAATCTTAGTTTCCATAGCCAATTTGTTTTGGCAACTAGGCTGGAAGACTCCAATTTGATGTGTGATTGATTGGTCATTGTTTAAAAGATCAGCCCACTGGTTAATAGTTACTTTGTTAATGAAGAGCTGGAATAGTGATCTGAGGTCAAGTTGTCCAAATATCTGTCTGGCATGATACTCTCCCAAAATGCCTTTGATACATATGTAGCATAGCTTTAACAATTTCTAGAACAATATTTACCATAATATACATAGAGATTGTTATGAGTTTAAGGTGATTTAGGCAATTACGTATGACTATTCATTGTAGGGCTATCAGATTTTGGCTGCTCAACTCTGGATAACTAGATGGAAACAGAGAGACATAAACACTTTATTATTATCTAGATTTTGCAATCCAGTTCTGAAAGCTGTAAATTATGCTGATTTTGAAGTAAGCTATTGAAGGACATTTTAGCAACCAAAGGAAAGAATCAGCGAAAATATAATGAAATAATCAAGTAAGACCAGGAACATATTTTAGGAAAGACCATGAACTATAGCAGTAAATAATGAAAGTAAAGTTAAATCCCTGTTGCTTTCTTTCTTTCTTTCTTTCTTTCTTTTTACCTCAGAACCGATAAGACTAATGAAAAGATAAAATTAAAACAATGTTTCTTTGATTGCATGCAAATGATAGTCAGCATTATGAGCCTAATTCAAGCAATTAATTTTCAGTATATCTCTTTTTGGAGCAGTCTGGATTTCACTCCCAGACTTAGATGGATCTATTAGTTTCATGAACGATCATCTGGGTTATTGTATTTTCCAACCAATTGGAAAATAAAAATCAATTATTTTGCTTTTTATTTCAAAATAGTAGACAATTTAGGACACATCTTCCTAGGTGCAAGGTTTGCACTTAGTTCTGAGGTGTGAATCAATAGATGTCTGAAAGTATTCTGCTTTTTCTAGAATCATAGTTTCTCACTCCTTTGCAGATTCCTACATGTGACTTAAATCCCAAGGAAAATCCTCATGAGGCAAATTTTGGTGGGGCTTCCTCAGATTGGAAAATATGGGCAGCCAGGAAAGCTGCAGAGTGATGGGGGAATTGTGAAGCACTCTACATTAAAATTATCATGATAATTTTAATGTAGAGTGCTTCACAATTCCCCCATAGTTTCCAAAGGAATTCTCAAGGTGTCAGACAAAAAATAGAAAATCAGAAGCCTTTCTTTTCTGGGAAATAATTTTCTAGGAAATTGCAAGGCTGATTTGTTACAGCCTTAATTCCTTTGTTGTTATGCCATCCATGATCATGTTTTGTGAGATGGGCAGCAAACATAGATTTCATAAATATATATATAAATAATAAATATTTGGTCCAGGCCTACCAAATGACAACATAAATCCTACCAATCTGGACATGCTTAATTCAGAGTTGAGCCCAATAGATGAATGCTTCTTTTTCTTGAAATCCATGAATTAGAACTTTTAGTGTCTATATACTAATGGAATCTGAATGCCCTGAAAAATTGTTCTTTTTCATGACTGGACCCAGATCTTTATGCCAGACAGGGAATTCTTCAACTTTCAGAGTGAAGGAAACTAAGACTTCTACTCTTTAAAAAAAAAAAAGAAGTGGTTTAGAGAACTAGGTTAAAGAGCATATCAGCTAATAAAATATGATTTTCTCTTAGAATGCTAAAACAATAAAGTAGCAGATACCACTTACGGTGCTGATCGGACTATGAGCTACATTGCCTAACACGGGGGTCCCCAACCTTGGCAACTTTAAGACTTGTGGACTTCAACTTCAGCCAAGCTGGCTGAGGAATTCTGGGAGTTGAAGTCCACAAGTCTTAAAGTTGCCAAGGTTGGGGACCTCTGGCCTAATAAATGGTTGTAAGTAACTTGTATTTCTGCTCTGAATAGCAAGCTAAAATATATGGTCTATATTTACTGCACTCTTTTCTGAAATGTTGAGGAGCCAGCTTCATAGCATCTTGGCCTTGGTTTGATGCTGTTGGGCCTGTTTTAAATCAAATCAGATTTTCCCCTCAATTCAAACCATTTATTGAGACACTGCAAATAATATTGATCTGGTCCAGAAACTTAAGAAGACTTAGGGGGAGTTGTCTGCTCACTTGAATCATGCTCTAGGATGGGATGCACTGCCTTTTCTAGACTCTTTGTAAATCTTTGAGTGGGCATGTTACTTTGGCAAGCATGAGATTTTTATTTTATTTAGGTGCAAACTACTACATCCTAGAGCTCACCAACAGATATATACAATCAGGGAAAGTCTCGGGCAGAAGCAGAGATTGGCTCATTATATTCTGGATCCTGCATTTCAACATAACCAAATTTAGCACTTTGAAAATAGAGCAGAAGTTGGGTTAAAATGATTCATTTATTTTAATATGAACACATGCTTTTATTTTCTTACTCCAAGCGTGGAAGCAAGTTATTAAAATCCCCAAAGTAATCTAAGGTCCAGCAAATGTCTGCAGGCTGATGATTTATGGAGGAAATAAAGAAACTTGGTAAATTATCAACATGTTCAAAAAGAGATATAAATGTCAGTCACATCATTACCAACTCTTCTGGTATTTAGTTCAACTGACTTTATCTTAAAGGCAATTAGGTTACACAATTCATTAATATTGCCTTAGCCACTCTGGAATCAAATGTCCAGCTGTGACATAAAATCATATTGCAGGAATAAGTACATTTTAAACAGTATTTAATAGCTGAGCTTGCAAACAAAAGTCCTGATTAAAAAAACTAGAAAAATTTCCTTTTATAGTACTGTGCCTGTCAGTAGCATCTTTAATTAGAGTTATAGAGATATTGTGATCAAATGATTATAACAATTCAATTTTCATTTCTAGTTTTCTATATCATACCTAAGGATCCATGTGGCAGCTTTATGTAATTTCTTGGGTCAAATGACCTATTCAAATCCATTAAGATTGAAAATGACAGAAGCATAACAAGTAGAGCTGGGCACAAATGGCCTTTTGAAATTAATCTCCACCTAATTCATCAGAGAAATTAAATTGAAGAAATTAAATTTTTAACATTTCTGCAGGGGAAAAAGAAACCTCCAACAATTTTATGAAGGCAGGAGTTTTACTTAGCAAAAAAAAATAGCACATTTCTTTAAGGTTTCCATGAAATTTAATGGAAATGTGGGAAACTATATGGTCTAGAAAAATGATTGTACAGTAAATGACAGAATATTCTGTCTGTTACAGGCATACATACATTCACATTTTATCACCTTGACTAAGAACTGGTAAAAAATGGCAAACAATTTATATGTTTAATACTAATATATTAATAACAGTTTTAATGTAATAGATATAACAGGATTAATAATAGTTTTTCTGCTAGAAGGAAGGAAGGAAGGAAGGAAGGAAGGAAGGAAGGAAGGAAGGAAGGAAGGAAGGAAGGAAGGAAGGAAGGAAGGAAGGCGGGCTTTGGCCACTGTTCTTAACTGGATCTGTTGTTCTGTTCTTAACTGGGTAGGTTGTATGTTAACATTTACACTCTTCTTCACCAAATTATATTATGGATGGGTCCCCAATTTCAACAAAATCCCAATGTTTCTTGTAAGAATATGAATATGCTAAATTATTATCTATCATGGGTTACTACTATCTATCATGTTGCTACTTCTGAGATTTTTTTCCGTAACTTTCCTGTCTTTGTTACAAAGAAGAGACTTCCTCTGCATTGCATCAGAAATCCTGACCCCAATGCACTTGATAATAATAATATATTATCATGTCTTTATTCATGAAAGTGTGATTTCATTTGTACTGATTCTTAGCAACTCAAAACCTCTTGATCACAAGGAGAAATGGGATGTGGATAGAGAGTTAGGAATTTCGTCTGCATTCCCTCTTTATCTACCACTCTGCTGGCTCTATTTGTGCCTTCAAGTCACTTTTGACCTCTGAGGACTGTCTCCTGCACTTTTCTTGGCAGTATATATTTCACAAGTGGCTTGCCAGTTCCTTCTTTTTAGGGCTGAGATAGAATAATTGGCCCAAAGTCACATGGCTGGCTTTCTGCCTAAATTTACAGTATCCTGATTTCTAACTTCATGTCTTAACCATGATATCAAACTGAATCTCAGTGACAGAAAGAAGAAGTGATCTGCTCTCGGTGCCAAATACCCTAGGTAGGTTCCTAATGGGTGTCTTCCTCACTGGTTAATGATATGATGAAAGTGGATGGCAACAGATCCAGAAGAGGAAAGCATTTACCTTGCTTATAAGTACTGATATACAATTCAGGCCTACACCATGAGGTGGAATTGGGAATGAAAATGGGGAGCTTAACTTTTATTCAGATTTGTTTTTTGTTTAGTGCTGACTAAGAAATAGATCACTCAGCACTTTCATTCAATAGTGGGCAAGGGTCCTCAAATTGACATTCACATTTCATCATTTCCTCTTTCCTGCTTCTGCATATGTTGAAAGATCATGAAAACTGGTACCAAAGGGAAGTTTGGTGTTTCATTCTGCCATTAGTCATGCATGTGATGTTGTCTAAGCTGTTTGACCAAGGGAATCAAATTTTTATGTCTCAAAAAGAATTATGTTTGTAATAGCAAAGAGGATAGAGATTGAAAAATGTTCTCAAATTTCCAATAAAAATACAGGCTATGCTCATCCATTTCTCATTTAATTGGCCATTGAAATTAGACTTAACTATTTCCTCATCAAAATGTTCTACAAACTTTGGCCAACATGTTATCAAAATTCAGCACTCTGCATTTGCATGTAAGAATTGTCAGGTTTAGCTGCTAACTAGGATTGGTCGCCTTCTAGCTCATCCATTCTTAATCTTTTGTGCTATGGACCTGTCAAGAGTCTATGGACCTATGGGCTCCTTCTCATAAAATATATATATTTAAATGCTCAAAATAAAATAAAGAAGATAAAGGGTTTTTTTTCTTATCCAAGGTCATGGACTTCTTGAAATCTATTCATGGACCTTCAAAGGTCTGTGAACCAGAGGTTAAGAACCTCTGCTCTAAGTAGCGGTTTGGGAAGCCTCCCAACTGTATTATCTATGTAAGTTAAACCATTTTAGTTTCTGGCTGCTAAATTTTATCCTTGTGGTTTGTATACTGTACTTATCATTGATGAAGAAATGCTTTGGATCTTGTGCAACCTGAGAACAGGATCCTTCTGCTATTCATAAACTTTCCTACTATAATTACAAGCCAGTCTGGAAAAAATAGAGTCATCCCTTACTTCAAACAGAAGTTAGGGTCATCATAATGAATGGCAGAGAACTTTAGTATCTTGGCATGAGTTCTGAAATCCTACTTTTGAGTATTACCTTGTACATGCAATGTCATATTTATTGCTATTGTCACAGTTGCTGCTATTTTATTTTATCATTAGTTTCTTTATATTGATTTTACATTATTTCATCTTTTTAGCAATATGTTCTAATTAATTCCTACATAATCCTGGGAAATATAATTGTCTGGGGATGTAGAAATATAATCAAGCTAAGCCTATGCCACAGCAGCACAGGCATGATTCAGTCTGAAGATGCTGTTTTTCACATATTTTAAATCTCTTCCAATCCTTAGTTTATCCAAGGATTCATGTTTCTGCCAGCAGTGAGAAGATCCCAGGAAGGAATTCTAGATAGAAAAGCAGGAACGCAGAGAATGTAAACATGAAACTGCCTCCACTTGATGGGTTGGGGGTGAAGAAGAAATGAGATCAGGACATTCCCTCCATAAAAGATAATGTTAGAAAGTAATTTGATGGATTTGAAATATTATGGGATGTACCCTTCCATACATTTGGAGAGTACACTTTCTGAATTACATTAAACAGTTCTAGCTATGTTTCTACAAATCTCTGGGACCTTGCAACCTTTGTCATGTTTGGCAATTTTTCCCCTTTTGCACAAATATTGTACAGTAAGGCAAAAAAAAAGTAGAAGCAATGGAAAAATATAGAAGGTCACAAGTAGGAGATAACAGATTCCATCTCCCCCATACACTTCTATGACATAGGCTAGTCAATTGCATATGCATGAACTGTCTGAAAGCAGAGATACCTCTGGCTTGGATATCATATACGCTTTTGTGGTTTTCAAGCATTAATTGTAAGTTAAAGGTAAAGCTTTTCAAGCTTTTGATTTTTATGGCATAAACTTATTTTGAATATGTGCATGCAGATATTTCCAATTCTTTATATGCTAACCACTCAGGTTATATCGTATCACAATAAAAGTAAGGAAGTTGGATCAAATTTAAAATCATATGGGGCTTTTTATATGGCCTTTCAAATTTAATGCTGCTTCTTTTAATTTCAGGCTAATGTAGCTTGCTAATTCTGCAGACTATTATCACTTTGCAGTGATGTCTCTCCACTGTAAGTAGATAAAATAGCTATAAATGTGTAGTCACTTGTTTGATGGTTGTGATGTGTGACAGCAGACCAAATAGTACAAATTCAATGTTCCTTGCTGATTTTTTATCTAGAATCATAGAATCATAGCCATGGAAAGGACCTTTGAGGTCTTCTAATCTAATCCTCTGCCCAAGGCAGGACTCCTTATCCCATCCCAGCCAAATGGCTGCCCAATCTTTTCTTGAAAACCTCCAGTGATGGAACACCCTCAACTCCAGGACTAACGGTTCTCAGTGTCAGGAAATTTCTCCTTAGTTCCTTGTTACATCTCTCTCTGATGAGCTTCAGCTCATTGCTTCTTGTCCTGCCCACTGGTGCTATGGAGACTAAATAGATTCCTTCTTCCCTGTGACAGTATATTCCCTTCAAGTATATTGGAAAACAGCTATCATGTCATCCTAAGCCAGTGATGGCGAACCTTTTAGAGACCGAGTCCCACCCTGGCCTGCTCCCACTCTGGCCCCAGCCCACCCACAGGGCCCCCAACCACCTCCATGGCCTGCCGCAGATTGCCCAGGCAGCCCTGCCATACCATGGTGGTCACGCCCTCTGCCTGCCCCCCGCAGCAGCATCTGGGGCATGAGGGCAGAGTCTTGGCCCCACTGCCCGGCTGCCATGTCCTTAGCTGCGCTGCTCCGCACGGGCCGCACCCGGGGATGATTCTCCTCTGCAGCTGGTGAGGAGAGGGAGGTGGGGCTAGGGTGACGGTGCACGTGCCCACAGAGAGGGCTCTGAGTGCCGCCTCTGGCACGCATGCCATTGGTTCGCCACCACTGTCCTAAGCCTTCTCTTCTTTAGGCCAAGCATACCTAGTTCCATTCATAGTACAGTTTTTTCCTTATACATTGTTGCTACTTCATACTTTCTCAAAGGTTCTTACAGTAAAACCTTTTCCCCCTTTTCTTTATTTGATTATTGAAACCCAGTAAATTTGCTATAAAAGAGCTTGAATAAATTTAAAGTTATTTTTGATCACAAATGAAAACCATTACAAGAAATGATTGAATTGTGTGTGTGTGTGTAAATTAATATTAGTCTTTAATTTGGAGAACTTCAGCATTCCAACCAAAATTAAATGTACTGATATTATGGCCTCTAAGCTGAAGCACAAGAAATAAGTCTTTATCACAACTGTGAGAAAGGCAGAATTAATTAGATTCTGAATCTCTTATGCTGATGCATTTGTTTCTGATGTCTTTGACTAGTCTCAAGCTCTTTATTAAACAGTGCAGGCAATTTGGCACTGGAAAAAGCCTACATCTGCATCTGGATTTTCCTAATAAAAGTGAAGGGAGAAGATGACTGTTAAATCCTTTTATCCATTGTTCAAAAAAGGTCCAACCAAAGCATATAAAATGTGTTTTTTAACACACACATACACACACACACACACACACAAACACAAACAGCACTTTATGTTTACCCTTTCTGATTTCAATGGTCTTTTAAGGAAGCTTTAAGTCATTTGTCTTCTTTTCTAATTTTATGTATATGTATATTTGCACCATAAATCCTCCCACAAACTGAACCATTGCTGATATGCATAATTGCAGATAGCTCTTGCTTAACATCTGTTTGTTCAGCAATTGTTCAAAAGAACAATGGTGCTGAGCAAAGGACCTACAATCTGTACTTGAAGTTTTATAGTCATTGCAGAGCCTCATGGTCATGTGATAAACATTTGGCTTTTGCAATCTCCCACGCTTACAACTGACCATGGAGGCACTGCAATGCTTCCCTCCCCCACCTGCCTGCTCACTGCCCCAGGTAACAAAGTAATAGAAAGCATGGCTACATAAGGTTCCCATTGTCAGAAGCAGCAGAAAACCTGAAATGCATGTCTTTGAAACTTAGCCAGTGACAAGCAGCTGGCAGAATCAATCTCTCTTTTCTTTTTTCAGTTGACTAGGGTGTCAGTCCTCTAATAAAAAACAGATCTAGCATTCTTTCAAAAATCCAGTAAATATATTCATGTTCTGCACCTCTCCATATAAAGAGACTGCATAATGTCTGAATGTTCAAAGCTCCAGTCAGGACCTTCATGGGTAGATGTTTCTGTAGAAGCCAAGCCAGTCTCTTGCAGCTCAGACCAAAATGGCTATGGAGGG